>NW_027144408.1:0-37860 GCF_026170545.1 Melanerpes formicivorus | reverse complement strand
CTTTAGGTTTTACCCCAACAATGTTTTCATTAGTTTCGCTCACTCTCGAAATCAAGCATTTTACAGCAGGTTGGAGCAGCCTGTATCTCAGCACAGGAATAAGGTAGGGAAGAATTCTAAGGCTCATTTTGACTGCCTCCAGAAGTTAGATCAGATGGCAAATTGGATTTGGTGCTAGGTCTTTCCCTTTAGGTTTTACCCCAACAATGTTTTCATTAGTTTCGCTCACTCTCGAAATCAAGCATTTTACAGCAGGTTGGAGCAGCCTGTATCTCAGCACAGGAATAAGGTAGGGAAGAATTCTAAGGCTCATTTTGACTGCCTCCAGAAGTTAGATCAGATGGCAAATTGGATTTGGTGCTAGGTCTTTCCCTTTAGGTTTTACCCCAACAATGTTTTCATTAGTTTCGCTCACTCTCGAAATCAAGCATTTTACAGCAGGTTGGAGCAGCCTGTATCTCAGCACAGGAATAAGGTAGGGAAGAATTCCAAGGATCATTTTGACTGCCTCCAGAAGTTAGATCAGATGGCAAATTGGATTTGGTGCTAGGTCTTTCCCTTTAGGTTTTACCCCAACAATGTTTTCATTAGTTTCGCTCACTCTCGAAATCAAGCATTTTACAGCAGGTTGGAGCAGCCTGTATCTCAGCACAGGAATAAGGTAGGGAAGAATTCTAAGGATCATTTTGACTGCCTCCAGAAGTTAGATCAGATGGCAAATTGGATTTGGTGCTAGGTCTTTCCCTTTAGGTTTTACCCCAACAATGTTTTCATTAGTTTCGCTCACTCTCGAAATCAAGCATTTTACAGCAGGTTGGAGCAGCCTGTATCTCAGCACAGGAATAAGGTAGGGAAGATTCTAAGGCTCATTTTGACTGCCTCCAGAAGTTAGATCAGATGGCAAATTGGATTTGGTGCTAGGTCTTTCCCTTTAGGTTTTACCCCAACAATGTTTTCATTAGTTTCGCTCACTCTCGAAATCAAGCATTTTACAGCAGGTTGGAGCAGCCTGTATCTCAGCACAGGAATAAGGTAGGGAAGAATTCTAAGGCTCATTTTGACTGCCTCCAGAAGTTAGATCAGATGGCAAATTGGATTTGGTGCTAGGTCTTTCCCTTTAGGTTTTACCCCAACAATGTTTTCATTAGTTTCGCTCACTCTCGAAATCAAGCATTTTACAGCAGGTTGGAGCAGCCTGTATCTCAGCACAGGAATAAGGTAGGGAAGAATTCTAAGGCTCATTTTGACTGCCTCCAGAAGTTAGATCAGATGGCAAATTGGATTTGGTGCTAGGTCTTTCCCTTTAGGTTTTACCCCAACAATGTTTTCATTAGTTTCGCTCACTCTCGAAATCAAGCATTTTACAGCAGGTTGGAGCAGCCTGTATCTCAGCACAGGAATAAGGTAGGGAAGAATTCTAAGGCTCATTTTGACTGCCTCCAGAAGTTAGATCAGATGGCAAATTGGATTTGGTGCTAGGTCTTTCCCTTTAGGTTTTACCCCAACAATGTTTTCATTAGTTTCGCTCACTCTCGAAATCAAGCATTTTACAGCAGGTTGGAGCAGCCTGTATCTCAGCACAGGAATAAGGTAGGGAAGAATTCTAAGGATCATTTTGACTGCCTCCAGAAGTTAGATCAGATGGCAAATTGGATTTGGTGCTAGGTCTTTCCCTTTAGGTTTTACCCCAACAATGTTTTCATTAGTTTCGCTCACTCTCGAAATCAAGCATTTTACAGCAGGTTGGAGCAGCCTGTATCTCAGCACAGGAATAAGGTAGGGAAGAATTCTAAGGCTCATTTTGACTGCCTCCAGAAGTTAGATCAGATGGCAAATTGGATTTGGTGCTAGGTCTTTCCCTTTAGGTTTTACCCCAACAATGTTTTCATTAGTTTCGCTCACTCTCGAAATCAAGCATTTTACAGCAGGTTGGAGCAGCCTGTATCTCAGCACAGGAATAAGGTAGGGAAGAATTCTAAGGATCATTTTGACTGCCTCCAGAAGTTAGATCAGATGGCAAATTGGATTTGGTGCTAGGTCTTTCCCTTTAGGTTTTACCCCAACAATGTTTTCATTAGTTTCGCTCACTCTCGAAATCAAGCATTTTACAGCAGGTTGGAGCAGCCTGTATCTCAGCACAGGAATAAGGTAGGGAAGAATTCTAAGGCTCATTTTGACTGCCTCCAGAAGTTAGATCAGATGGCAAATTGGATTTGGTGCTAGGTCTTTCCCTTTAGGTTTTACCCCAACAATGTTTTCATTAGTTTCGCTCACTCTCGAAATCAAGCATTTTACAGCAGGTTGGAGCAGCCTGTATCTCAGCACAGGAATAAGGTAGGGAAGAATTCTAAGGCTCATTTTGACTGCCTCCAGAAGTTAGATCAGATGGCAAATTGGATTTGGTGCTAGGTCTTTCCCTTTAGGTTTTACCCCAACAATGTTTTCATTAGTTTCGCTCACTCTCGAAATCAAGCATTTTACAGCAGGTTGGAGCAGCCTGTATCTCAGCACAGGAATAAGGTAGGGAAGAATTCTAAGGATCATTTTGACTGCCTCCAGAAGTTAGATCAGATGGCAAATTGGATTTGGTGCTAGGTCTTTCCCTTTAGGTTTTACCCCAACAATGTTTTCATTAGTTTCGCTCACTCTCGAAATCAAGCATTTTACAGCAGGTTGGAGCAGCCTGTATCTCAGCACAGGAATAAGGTAGGGAAGAATTCTAAGGCTCATTTTGACTGCCTCCAGAAGTTAGATCAGATGGCAAATTGGATTTGGTGCTAGGTCTTTCCCTTTAGGTTTTACCCCAACAATGTTTTCATTAGTTTCGCTCACTCTCGAAATCAAGCATTTTACAGCAGGTTGGAGCAGCCTGTATCTCAGCACAGGAATAA
Organism: Melanerpes formicivorus; assembly: GCF_026170545.1. Taxonomy (NCBI): domain Eukaryota; kingdom Metazoa; phylum Chordata; class Aves; order Piciformes; family Picidae; genus Melanerpes; species Melanerpes formicivorus. The sequence goes on along the minus strand of NW_027144408.1, from coordinate 34,969 downwards.
GGTAGGGAAGAATTCTAAGGCTCATTTTGACTGCCTCCAGAAGTTAGATCAGATGGCAAATTGGATTTGGTGCTAGGTCTTTCCCTTTAGGTTTTACCCCAACAATGTTTTCATTAGTTTCGCTCACTCTCGAAATCAAGCATTTTACAGCAGGTTGGAGCAGCCTGTATCTCAGCACAGGAATAAGGTAGGGAAGAATTCTAAGGCTCATTTTGACTGCCTCCAGAAGTTAGATCAGATGGCAAATTGGATTTGGTGCTAGGTCTTTCCCTTTAGGTTTTACCCCAACAATGTTTTCATTAGTTTCGCTCACTCTCGAAATCAAGCATTTTACAGCAGGTTGGAGCAGCCTGTATCTCAGCACAGGAATAAGGTAGGGAAGAATTCTAAGGCTCATTTTGACTGCCTCCAGAAGTTAGATCAGATGGCAAATTGGATTTGGTGCTAGGTCTTTCCCTTTAGGTTTTACCCCAACAATGTTTTCATTAGTTTCGCTCACTCTCGAAATCAAGCATTTTACAGCAGGTTGGAGCAGCCTGTATCTCAGCACAGGAATAAGGTAGGGAAGAATTCTAAGGCTCATTTTGACTGCCTCCAGAAGTTAGATCAGATGGCAAATTGGATTTGGTGCTAGGTCTTTCCCTTTAGGTTTTACCCCAACAATGTTTTCATTAGTTTCGCTCACTCTCGAAATCAAGCATTTTACAGCAGGTTGGAGCAGCCTGTATCTCAGCACAGGAATAAGGTAGGGAAGAATTCTAAGGCTCATTTTGACTGCCTCCAGAAGTTAGATCAGATGGCAAATTGGATTTGGTGCTAGGTCTTTCCCTTTAGGTTTTACCCCAACAATGTTTTCATTAGTTTCGCTCACTCTCGAAATCAAGCATTTTACAGCAGGTTGGAGCAGCCTGTATCTCAGCACAGGAATAAGGTAGGGAAGAATTCTAAGGATCATTTTGACTGCCTCCAGAAGTTAGATCAGATGGCAAATTGGATTTGGTGCTAGGTCTTTCCCTTTAGGTTTTACCCCAACAATGTTTTCATTAGTTTCGCTCACTCTCGAAATCAAGCATTTTACAGCAGGTTGGAGCAGCCTGTATCTCAGCACAGGAATAAGGTAGGGAAGAATTCTAAGGCTCATTTTGACTGCCTCCAGAAGTTAGATCAGATGGCAAATTGGATTTGGTGCTAGGTCTTTCCCTTTAGGTTTTACCCCAACAATGTTTTCATTAGTTTCGCTCACTCTCGAAATCAAGCATTTTACAGCAGGTTGGAGCAGCCTGTATCTCAGCACAGGAATAAGGTAGGGAAGAATTCTAAGGATCATTTTGACTGCCTCCAGAAGTTAGATCAGATGGCAAATTGGATTTGGTGCTAGGTCTTTCCCTTTAGGTTTTACCCCAACAATGTTTTCATTAGTTTCGCTCACTCTCGAAATCAAGCATTTTACAGCAGGTTGGAGCAGCCTGTATCTCAGCACAGGAATAAGGTAGGGAAGAATTCTAAGGCTCATTTTGACTGCCTCCAGAAGTTAGATCAGATGGCAAATTGGATTTGGTGCTAGGTCTTTCCCTTTAGGTTTTACCCCAACAATGTTTTCATTAGTTTCGCTCACTCTCGAAATCAAGCATTTTACAGCAGGTTGGAGCAGCCTGTATCTCAGCACAGGAATAAGGTAGGGAAGAATTCTAAGGCTCATTTTGACTGCCTCCAGAAGTTAGATCAGATGGCAAATTGGATTTGGTGCTAGGTCTTTCCCTTTAGGTTTTACCCCAACAATGTTTTCATTAGTTTTGCTCACTCTCGAAATCAAGCATTTTACAGCAGGTTGGAGCAGCCTGTATCTCAGCACAGGAATAAGGTAGGGAAGAATTCTAAGGCTCATTTTGACTGCCTCCAGAAGTTAGATCAGATGGCAAATTGGATTTGGTGCTAGGTCTTTCCCTTTAGGTTTTACCCCAACAATGTTTTCATTAGTTTCGCTCACTCTCGAAATCAAGCATTTTACAGCAGGTTGGAGCAGCCTGTATCTCAGCACAGGAATAAGGTAGGGAAGAATTCTAAGGCTCATTTTGACTGCCTCCAGAAGTTAGATCAGATGGCAAATTGGATTTGGTGCTAGGTCTTTCCCTTTAGGTTTTACCCCAACAATGTTTTCATTAGTTTCGCTCACTCTCGAAATCAAGCATTTTACAGCAGGTTGGAGCAGCCTGTATCTCAGCACAGGAATAAGGTAGGGAAGAATTCTAAGGCTCATTTTGACTGCCTCCAGAAGTTAGATCAGATGGCAAATTGGATTTGGTGCTAGGTCTTTCCCTTTAGGTTTTACCCCAACAATGTTTTCATTAGTTTCGCTCACTCTCGAAATCAAGCATTTTACAGCAGGTTGGAGCAGCCTGTATCTCAGCACAGGAATAAGGTAGGGAAGAATTCTAAGGCTCATTTTGACTGCCTCCAGAAGTTAGATCAGATGGCAAATTGGATTTGGTGCTAGGTCTTTCCCTTTAGGTTTTACCCCAACAATGTTTTCATTAGTTTCGCTCACTCTCGAAATCAAGCATTTTACAGCAGGTTGGAGCAGCCTGTATCTCAGCACAGGAATAAGGTAGGGAAGAATTCTAAGGCTCATTTTGACTGCCTCCAGAAGTTAGATCAGATGGCAAATTGGATTTGGTGCTAGGTCTTTCCCTTTAGGTTTTACCCCAACAATGTTTTCATTAGTTTCGCTCACTCTCGAAATCAAGCATTTTACAGCAGGTTGGAGCAGCCTGTATCTCAGCACAGGAATAAGGTAGGGAAGAATTCCAAGGATCATTTTGACTGCCTCCAGAAGTTAGATCAGATGGCAAATTGGATTTGGTGCTAGGTCTTTCCCTTTAGGTTTTACCCCCAACAATGTTTTCATTAGTTTCGCTCACTCTCGAAATCAAGCATTTTACAGCAGGTTGGAGCAGCCTGTATCTCAGCACAGGAATAAGGTAGGGAAGAATTCTAAGGATCATTTTGACTGCCTCCAGAAGTTAGATCAGATGGCAAATTGGATTTGGTGCTAGGTCTTTCCCTTTAGGTTTTACCCCAACAATGTTTTCATTAGTTTCGCTCACTCTCGAAATCAAGCATTTTACAGCAGGTTGGAGCAGCCTGTATCTCAGCACAGGAATAAGGTAGGGAAGAATTCTAAGGCTCATTTTGACTGCCTCCAGAAGTTAGATCAGATGGCAAATTGGATTTGGTGCTAGGTCTTTCCCTTTAGGTTTTACCCCAACAATGTTTTCATTAGTTTCGCTCACTCTCGAAATCAAGCATTTTACAGCAGGTTGGAGCAGCCTGTATCTCAGCACAGGAATAAGGTAGGGAAGAATTCTAAGGCTCATTTTGACTGCCTCCAGAAGTTAGATCAGATGGCAAATTGGATTTGGTGCTAGGTCTTTCCCTTTAGGTTTTACCCCAACAATGTTTTCATTAGTTTCGCTCACTCTCGAAATCAAGCATTTTACAGCAGGTTGGAGCAGCCTGTATCTCAGCACAGGAATAAGGTAGGGAAGAATTCTAAGGATCATTTTGACTGCCTCCAGAAGTTAGATCAGATGGCAAATTGGATTTGGTGCTAGGTCTTTCCCTTTAGGTTTTACCCCAACAATGTTTTCATTAGTTTCGCTCACTCTCGAAATCAAGCATTTTACAGCAGGTTGGAGCAGCCTGTATCTCAGCACAGGAATAAGGTAGGGAAGAATTCTAAGGCTCATTTTGACTGCCTCCAGAAGTTAGATCAGATGGCAAATTGGATTTGGTGCTAGGTCTTTCCCTTTAGGTTTTACCCCAACAATGTTTTCATTAGTTTCGCTCACTCTCGAAATCAAGCATTTTACAGCAGGTTGGAGCAGCCTGTATCTCAGCACAGGAATAAGGTAGGGAAGAATTCTAAGGATCATTTTGACTGCCTCCAGAAGTTAGATCAGATGGCAAATTGGATTTGGTGCTAGGTCTTTCCCTTTAGGTTTTACCCCAACAATGTTTTCATTAGTTTCGCTCACTCTCGAAATCAAGCATTTTACAGCAGGTTGGAGCAGCCTGTATCTCAGCACAGGAATAAGGTAGGGAAGAATTCTAAGGCTCATTTTGACTGCCTCCAGAAGTTAGATCAGATGGCAAATTGGATTTGGTGCTAGGTCTTTCCCTTTAGGTTTTACCCCAACAATGTTTTCATTAGTTTCGCTCACTCTCGAAATCAAGCATTTTACAGCAGGTTGGAGCAGCCTGTATCTCAGCACAGGAATAAGGTAGGGAAGAATTCTAAGGATCATTTTGACTGCCTCCAGAAGTTAGATCAGATGGCAAATTGGATTTGGTGCTAGGTCTTTCCCTTTAGGTTTTACCCCAACAATGTTTTCATTAGTTTCGCTCACTCTCGAAATCAAGCATTTTACAGCAGGTTGGAGCAGCCTGTATCTCAGCACAGGAATAAGGTAGGGAAGAATTCTAAGGCTCATTTTGACTGCCTCCAGAAGTTAGATCAGATGGCAAATTGGATTTGGTGCTAGGTCTTTCCCTTTAGGTTTTACCCCAACAATGTTTTCATTAGTTTCGCTCACTCTCGAAATCAAGCATTTTACAGCAGGTTGGAGCAGCCTGTATCTCAGCACAGGAATAAGGTAGGGAAGAATTCTAAGGCTCATTTTGACTGCCTCCAGAAGTTAGATCAGATGGCAAATTGGATTTGGTGCTAGGTCTTTCCCTTTAGGTTTTACCCCAACAATGTTTTCATTAGTTTCGCTCACTCTCGAAATCAAGCATTTTACAGCAGGTTGGAGCAGCCTGTATCTCAGCACAGGAATAAGGTAGGGAAGAATTCTAAGGCTCATTTTGACTGCCTCCAGAAGTTAGATCAGATGGCAAATTGGATTTGGTGCTAGGTCTTTCCCTTTAGGTTTTACCCCAACAATGTTTTCATTAGTTTCGCTCACTCTCGAAATCAAGCATTTTACAGCAGGTTGGAGCAGCCTGTATCTCAGCACAGGAATAAGGTAGGGAAGAATTCTAAGGCTCATTTTGACTGCCTCCAGAAGTTAGATCAGATGGCAAATTGGATTTGGTGCTAGGTCTTTCCCTTTAGGTTTTACCCCAACAATGTTTTCATTAGTTTCGCTCACTCTCGAAATCAAGCATTTTACAGCAGGTTGGAGCAGCCTGTATCTCAGCACAGGAATAAGGTAGGGAAGAATTCTAAGGCTCATTTTGACTGCCTCCAGAAGTTAGATCAGATGGCAAATTGGATTTGGTGCTAGGTCTTTCCCTTTAGGTTTTACCCCAACAATGTTTTCATTAGTTTCGCTCACTCTCGAAATCAAGCATTTTACAGCAGGTTGGAGCAGCCTGTATCTCAGCACAGGAATAAGGTAGGGAAGAATTCTAAGGCTCATTTTGACTGCCTCCAGAAGTTAGATCAGATGGCAAATTGGATTTGGTGCTAGGTCTTTCCCTTTAGGTTTTACCCCAACAATGTTTTCATTAGTTTCGCTCACTCTCGAAATCAAGCATTTTACAGCAGGTTGGAGCAGCCTGTATCTCAGCACAGGAATAAGGTAGGGAAGAATTCTAAGGCTCATTTTGACTGCCTCCAGAAGTTAGATCAGATGGCAAATTGGATTTGGTGCTAGGTCTTTCCCTTTAGGTTTTACCCCAACAATGTTTTCATTAGTTTCGCTCACTCTCGAAATCAAGCATTTTACAGCAGGTTGGAGCAGCCTGTATCTCAGCACAGGAATAAGGTAGGGAAGAATTCCAAGGATCATTTTGACTGCCTCCAGAAGTTAGATCAGATGGCAAATTGGATTTGGTGCTAGGTCTTTCCCTTTAGGTTTTACCCCAACAATGTTTTCATTAGTTTCGCTCACTCTCGAAATCAAGCATTTTACAGCAGGTTGGAGCAGCCTGTATCTCAGCACAGGAATAAGGTAGGGAAGAATTCTAAGGATCATTTTGACTGCCTCCAGAAGTTAGATCAGATGGCAAATTGGATTTGGTGCTAGGTCTTTCCCTTTAGGTTTTACCCCAACAATGTTTTCATTAGTTTCGCTCACTCTCGAAATCAAGCATTTTACAGCAGGTTGGAGCAGCCTGTATCTCAGCACAGGAATAAGGTAGGGAAGAATTCTAAGGATCATTTTGACTGCCTCCAGAAGTTAGATCAGATGGCAAATTGGATTTGGTGCTAGGTCTTTCCCTTTAGGTTTTACCCCAACAATGTTTTCATTAGTTTCGCTCACTCTCGAAATCAAGCATTTTACAGCAGGTTGGAGCAGCCTGTATCTCAGCACAGGAATAAGGTAGGGAAGAATTCTAAGGCTCATTTTGACTGCCTCCAGAAGTTAGATCAGATGGCAAATTGGATTTGGTGCTAGGTCTTTCCCTTTAGGTTTTACCCCAACAATGTTTTCATTAGTTTCGCTCACTCTCGAAATCAAGCATTTTACAGCAGGTTGGAGCAGCCTGTATCTCAGCACAGGAATAAGGTAGGGAAGAATTCTAAGGCTCATTTTGACTGCCTCCAGAAGTTAGATCAGATGGCAAATTGGATTTGGTGCTAGGTCTTTCCCTTTAGGTTTTACCCCAACAATGTTTTCATTAGTTTCGCTCACTCTCGAAATCAAGCATTTTACAGCAGGTTGGAGCAGCCTGTATCTCAGCACAGGAATAAGGTAGGGAAGAATTCTAAGGCTCATTTTGACTGCCTCCAGAAGTTAGATCAGATGGCAAATTGGATTTGGTGCTAGGTCTTTCCCTTTAGGTTTTACCCCAACAATGTTTTCATTAGTTTCGCTCACTCTCGAAATCAAGCATTTTACAGCAGGTTGGAGCAGCCTGTATCTCAGCACAGGAATAAGGTAGGGAAGAATTCTAAGGCTCATTTTGACTGCCTCCAGAAGTTAGATCAGATGGCAAATTGGATTTGGTGCTAGGTCTTTCCCTTTAGGTTTTACCCCAACAATGTTTTCATTAGTTTCGCTCACTCTCGAAATCAAGCATTTTACAGCAGGTTGGAGCAGCCTGTATCTCAGCACAGGAATAAGGTAGGGAAGAATTCTAAGGATCATTTTGACTGCCTCCAGAAGTTAGATCAGATGGCAAATTGGATTTGGTGCTAGGTCTTTCCCTTTAGGTTTTACCCCAACAATGTTTTCATTAGTTTCGCTCACTCTCGAAATCAAGCATTTTACAGCAGGTTGGAGCAGCCTGTATCTCAGCACAGGAATAAGGTAGGGAAGAATTCCAAGGCTCATTTTGACTGCCTCCAGAAGTTAGATCAGATGGCAAATTGGATTTGGTGCTAGGTCTTTCCCTTTAGGTTTTACCCCAACAATGTTTTCATTAGTTTCGCTCACTCTCGAAATCAAGCATTTTACAGCAGGTTGGAGCAGCCTGTATCTCAGCACAGGAATAAGGTAGGGAAGAATTCTAAGGCTCATTTTGACTGCCTCCAGAAGTTAGATCAGATGGCAAATTGGATTTGGTGCTAGGTCTTTCCCTTTAGGTTTTACCCCAACAATGTTTTCATTAGTTTCGCTCACTCTCGAAATCAAGCATTTTACAGCAGGTTGGAGCAGCCTGTATCTCAGCACAGGAATAAGGTAGGGAAGAATTCTAAGGCTCATTTTGACTGCCTCCAGAAGTTAGATCAGATGGCAAATTGGATTTGGTGCTAGGTCTTTCCCTTTAGGTTTTACCCCAACAATGTTTTCATTAGTTTCGCTCACTCTCGAAATCAAGCATTTTACAGCAGGTTGGAGCAGCCTGTATCTCAGCACAGGAATAAGGTAGGGAAGAATTCTAAGGCTCATTTTGACTGCCTCCAGAAGTTAGATCAGATGGCAAATTGGATTTGGTGCTAGGTCTTTCCCTTTAGGTTTTACCCCAACAATGTTTTCATTAGTTTCGCTCACTCTCGAAATCAAGCATTTTACAGCAGGTTGGAGCAGCCTGTATCTCAGCACAGGAATAAGGTAGGGAAGAATTCTAAGGCTCATTTTGACTGCCTCCAGAAGTTAGATCAGATGGCAAATTGGATTTGGTGCTAGGTCTTTCCCTTTAGGTTTTACCCCAACAATGTTTTCATTAGTTTCGCTCACTCTCGAAATCAAGCATTTTACAGCAGGTTGGAGCAGCCTGTATCTCAGCACAGGAATAAGGTAGGGAAGAATTCTAAGGCTCATTTTGACTGCCTCCAGAAGTTAGATCAGATGGCAAATTGGATTTGGTGCTAGGTCTTTCCCTTTAGGTTTTACCCCCAACAATGTTTTCATTAGTTTCGCTCACTCTCGAAATCAAGCATTTTACAGCAGGTTGGAGCAGCCTGTATCTCAGCACAGGAATAAGGTAGGGAAGAATTCTAAGGCTCATTTTGACTGCCTCCAGAAGTTAGATCAGATGGCAAATTGGATTTGGTGCTAGGTCTTTCCCTTTAGGTTTTACCCCAACAATGTTTTCATTAGTTTCGCTCACTCTCGAAATCAAGCATTTTACAGCAGGTTGGAGCAGCCTGTATCTCAGCACAGGAATAAGGTAGGGAAGAATTCTAAGGCTCATTTTGACTGCCTCCAGAAGTTAGATCAGATGGCAAATTGGATTTGGTGCTAGGTCTTTCCCTTTAGGTTTTACCCCAACAATGTTTTCATTAGTTTCGCTCACTCTCGAAATCAAGCATTTTACAGCAGGTTGGAGCAGCCTGTATCTCAGCACAGGAATAAGGTAGGGAAGAATTCTAAGGCTCATTTTGACTGCCTCCAGAAGTCAGATCAGATGGCAAATTGGATTTGGTGCTAGGTCTTTCCCTTTAAGGTTTTACCCCAACAATGTTTTCATTAGTTTCGCTCACTCTCGAAATCAAGCATTTTACAGCAGGTTGGAGCAGCCTGTATCTCAGCACAGGAATAAGGTAGGGAAGAATTCTAAGGCTCATTTTGACTGCCTCCAGAAGTTAGATCAGATGGCAAATTGGATTTGGTGCTAGGTCTTTCCCTTTAGGTTTTACCCCAACAATGTTTTCATTAGTTTCGCTCACTCTCGAAATCAAGCATTTTACAGCAGGTTGGAGCAGCCTGTATCTCAGCACAGGAATAAGGTAGGGAAGAATTCTAAGGATCATTTTGACTGCCTCCAGAAGTTAGATCAGATGGCAAATTGGATTTGGTGCTAGGTCTTTCCCTTTAGGTTTTACCCCAACAATGTTTTCATTAGTTTCGCTCACTCTCGAAATCAAGCATTTTACAGCAGGTTGGAGCAGCCTGTATCTCAGCACAGGAATAAGGTAGGGAAGAATTCTAAGGCTCATTTTGACTGCCTCCAGAAGTTAGATCAGATGGCAAATTGGATTTGGTGCTAGGTCTTTCCCTTTAGGTTTTACCCCAACAATGTTTTCATTAGTTTCGCTCACTCTCGAAATCAAGCATTTTACAGCAGGTTGGAGCAGCCTGTATCTCAGCACAGGAATAAGGTAGGGAAGAATTCTAAGGCTCATTTTGACTGCCTCCAGAAGTTAGATCAGATGGCAAATTGGATTTGGTGCTAGGTCTTTCCCTTTAGGTTTTACCCCAACAATGTTTTCATTAGTTTCGCTCACTCTCGAAATCAAGCATTTTACAGCAGGTTGGAGCAGCCTGTATCTCAGCACAGGAATAAGGTAGGGAAGAATTCTAAGGCTCATTTTGACTGCCTCCAGAAGTTAGATCAGATGGCAAATTGGATTTGGTGCTAGGTCTTTCCCTTTAGGTTTTACCCCAACAATGTTTTCATTAGTTTCGCTCACTCTCGAAATCAAGCATTTTACAGCAGGTTGGAGCAGCCTGTATCTCAGCACAGGAATAAGGTAGGGAAGAATTCTAAGGCTCATTTTGACTGCCTCCAGAAGTTAGATCAGATGGCAAATTGGATTTGGTGCTAGGTCTTTCCCTTTAGGTTTTACCCCAACAATGTTTTCATTAGTTTCGCTCACTCTCGAAATCAAGCATTTTACAGCAGGTTGGAGCAGCCTGTATCTCAGCACAGGAATAAGGTAGGGAAGAATTCTAAGGCTCATTTTGACTGCCTCCAGAAGTTAGATCAGATGGCAAATTGGATTTGGTGCTAGGTCTTTCCCTTTAGGTTTTACCCCAACAATGTTTTCATTAGTTTCGCTCACTCTCGAAATCAAGCATTTTACAGCAGGTTGGAGCAGCCTGTATCTCAGCACAGGAATAAGGTAGGGAAGAATTCTAAGGCTCATTTTGACTGTCTCCAGAAGTTAGATCAGATGGCAAATTGGATTTGGTGCTAGGTCTTTCCCTTTAGGTTTTACCCCAACAATGTTTTCATTAGTTTCGCTCACTCTCGAAATCAAGCATTTTACAGCAGGTTGGAGCAGCCTGTATCTCAGCACAGGAATAAGGTAGGGAAGAATTCTAAGGCTCATTATAACTGCCTCCAGAAGTCAGATCAGATGGCAAATTGGATTTGGTGCTAGGTCTTTCCCTTTAGGTTTTACCCCAACAATGTTTTCATTAGTTTCGCTCACTCTCGAAATCAAGCATTTTACAGCAGGTTGGAGCAGCCTGTATCTCAGCACAGGAATAAGGTAGGGAAGAATTCTAAGGCTCATTTTGACTGCCTCCAGAAGTTAGATCAGATGGCAAATTGGATTTGGTGCTAGGTCTTTCCCTTTAGGTTTTACCCCAACAATGTTTTCATTAGTTTCGCTCACTCTCGAAATCAAGCATTTTACAGCAGGTTGGAGCAGCCTGTATCTCAGCACAGGAATAAGGTAGGGAAGAATTCTAAGGATCATTTTGACTGCCTCCAGAAGTTAGATCAGATGGCAAATTGGATTTGGTGCTAGGTCTTTCCCTTTAGGTTTTACCCCAACAATGTTTTCATTAGTTTCGCTCACTCTCGAAATCAAGCATTTTACAGCAGGTTGGAGCAGCCTGTATCTCAGCACAGGAATAAGGTAGGGAAGAATTCTAAGGCTCATTATGACTGCCTCCAGAAGTCAGATCAGATGGCAAATTGGATTTGGTGCTAGGTCTTTCCCTTTAGGTTTTACCCCAACAATGTTTTCATTAGTTTCGCTCACTCTCGAAATCAAGCATTTTACAGCAGGTTGGAGCAGCCTGTATCTCAGCACAGGAATAAGGTAGGGAAGAATTCTAAGGCTCATTTTGACTGCCTCCAGAAGTTAGATCAGATGGCAAATTGGATTTGGTGCTAGGTCTTTCCCTTTAGGTTTTACCCCAACAATGTTTTCATTAGTTTTGCTCACTCTCGAAATCAAGCATTTTACAGCAGGTTGGAGCAGCCTGTATCTCAGCACAGGAATAAGGTAGGGAAGAATTCTAAGGCTCATTTTGACTGCCTCCAGAAGTTAGATCAGATGGCAAATTGGATTTGGTGCTAGGTCTTTCCCTTTAGGTTTTACCCCAACAATGTTTTCATGAGTTTCGCTCACTCTCGAAATCAAGCATTTTACAGCAGGTTGGAGCAGCCTGTATCTCAGCACAGGAATAAGGTAGGGAAGAATTCTAAGGCTCATTTTGACTGCCTCCAGAAGTTAGATCAGATGGCAAATTGGATTTGGTGCTAGGTCTTTCCCTTTAGGTTTTACCCCAACAATGTTTTCATTAGTTTCGCTCACTCTCGAAATCAAGCATTTTACAGCAGGTTGGAGCAGCCTGTATCTCAGCACAGGAATAAGGTAGGGAAGAATTCTAAGGCTCATTTTGACTGCCTCCAGAAGTTAGATCAGATGGCAAATTGGATTTGGTGCTAGGTCTTTCCCTTTAGGTTTTACCCCAACAATGTTTTCATTAGTTTCGCTCACTCTCGAAATCAAGCATTTTACAGCAGGTTGGAGCAGCCTGTATCTCAGCACAGGAATAAGGTAGGGAAGAATTCTAAGGCTCATTTTGACTGCCTCCAGAAGTTAGATCAGATGGCAAATTGGATTTGGTGCTAGGTCTTTCCCTTTAGGTTTTACCCCAACAATGTTTTCATTAGTTTCGCTCACTCTCGAAATCAAGCATTTTACAGCAGGTTGGAGCAGCCTGTATCTCAGCACAGGAATAAGGTAGGGAAGAATTCTAAGGCTCATTTTGACTGCCTCCAGAAGTTAGATCAGATGGCAAATTGGATTTGGTGCTAGGTCTTTCCCTTTAGGTTTTACCCCAACAATGTTTTCATTAGTTTCGCTCACTCTCGAAATCAAGCATTTTACAGCAGGTTGGAGCAGCCTGTATCTCAGCACAGGAATAAGGTAGGGAAGAATTCCAAGGATCATTTTGACTGCCTCCAGAAGTTAGATCAGATGGCAAATTGGATTTGGTGCTAGGTCTTTCCCTTTAGGTTTTACCCCAACAATGTTTTCATGAGTTTCGCTCACTCTCGAAATCAAGCATTTTACAGCAGGTTGGAGCAGCCTGTATCTCAGCACAGGAATAAGGTAGGGAAGAATTCTAAGGATCATTTTGACTGCCTCCAGAAGTTAGATCAGATGGCAAATTGGATTTGGTGCTAGGTCTTTCCCTTTAGGTTTTACCCCAACAATGTTTTCATTAGTTTCGCTCACTCTCGAAATCAAGCATTTTACAGCAGGTTGGAGCAGCCTGTATCTCAGCACAGGAATAAGGTAGGGAAGAATTCTAAGGATCATTTTGACTGCCTCCAGAAGTTAGATCAGATGGCAAATTGGATTTGGTGCTAGGTCTTTCCCTTTAGGTTTTACCCCAACAATGTTTTCATTAGTTTCGCTCACTCTCGAAATCAAGCATTTTACAGCAGGTTGGAGCAGCCTGTATCTCAGCACAGGAATAAGGTAGGGAAGAATTCTAAGGCTCATTTTGACTGCCTCCAGAAGTTAGATCAGATGGCAAATTGGATTTGGTGCTAGGTCTTTCCCTTTAGGTTTTACCCCAACAATGTTTTCATTAGTTTTGCTCACTCTCGAAATCAAGCATTTTACAGCAGGTTGGAGCAGCCTGTATCTCAGCACAGGAATAAGGTAGGGAAGAATTCTAAGGCTCATTTTGACTGCCTCCAGAAGTTAGATCAGATGGCAAATTGGATTTGGTGCTAGGTCTTTCCCTTTAGGTTTTACCCCAACAATGTTTTCATGAGTTTCGCTCACTCTCGAAATCAAGCATTTTACAGCAGGTTGGAGCAGCCTGTATCTCAGCACAGGAATAAGGTAGGGAAGAATTCTAAGGCTCATTTTGACTGCCTCCAGAAGTTAGATCAGATGGCAAATTGGATTTGGTGCTAGGTCTTTCCCTTTAGGTTTTACCCCAACAATGTTTTCATTAGTTTCGCTCACTCTCGAAATCAAGCATTTTACAGCAGGTTGGAGCAGCCTGTATCTCAGCACAGGAATAAGGCAGGGAAGAATTCTAAGGCTCATTTTGACTGCCTCCAGAAGTTAGATCAGATGGCAAATTGGATTTGGTGCTAGGTCTTTCCCTTTAGGTTTTACCCCAACAATGTTTTCATTAGTTTCGCTCACTCTCGAAATCAAGCATTTTACAGCAGGTTGGAGCAGCCTGTATCTCAGCACAGGAATAAGGTAGGGAAGAATTCCAAGGCTCATTTTGACTGCCTCCAGAAGTTAGATCAGATGGCAAATTGGATTTGGTGCTAGGTCTTTCCCTTTAGGTTTTACCCCAACAATGTTTTCATTAGTTTCGCTCACTCTCGAAATCAAGCATTTTACAGCAGGTTGGAGCAGCCTGTATCTCAGCACAGGAATAAGGTAGGGAAGAATTCCAAGGCTCATTTTGACTGCCTCCAGAAGTTAGATCAGATGGCAAATTGGATTTGGTGCTAGGTCTTTCCCTTTAGGTTTTACCCCAACAATGTTTTCATTAGTTTCGCTCACTCTCGAAATCAAGCATTTTACAGCAGGTTGGAGCAGCCTGTATCTCAGCACAGGAATAAGGTAGGGAAGAATTCTAAGGCTCATTTTGACTGCCTCCAGAAGTTAGATCAGATGGCAAATTGGATTTGGTGCTAGGTCTTTCCCTTTAGGTTTTACCCCAACAATGTTTTCATTAGTTTCGCTCACTCTCGAAATCAAGCATTTTACAGCAGGTTGGAGCAGCCTGTATCTCAGCACAGGAATAAGGTAGGGAAGAATTCTAAGGCTCATTTTGACTGCCTCCAGAAGTTAGATCAGATGGCAAATTGGATTTGGTGCTAGGTCTTTCCCTTTAGGTTTTACCCCAACAATGTTTTCATTAGTTTCGCTCACTCTCGAAATCAAGCATTTTACAGCAGGTTGGAGCAGCCTGTATCTCAGCACAGGAATAAGGTAGGGAAGAATTCTAAGGATCATTTTGACTGCCTCCAGAAGTTAGATCAGATGGCAAATTGGATTTGGTGCTAGGTCTTTCCCTTTAGGTTTTACCCCAACAATGTTTTCATTAGTTTCGCTCACTCTCGAAATCAAGCATTTTACAGCAGGTTGGAGCAGCCTGTATCTCAGCACAGGAATAAGGTAGGGAAGAATTCTAAGGATCATTTTGACTGCCTCCAGAAGTTAGATCAGATGGCAAATTGGATTTGGTGCTAGGTCTTTCCCTTTAGGTTTTACCCCAACAATGTTTTCATTAGTTTCGCTCACTCTCGAAATCAAGCATTTTACAGCAGGTTGGAGCAGCCTGTATCTCAGCACAGGAATAAGGTAGGGAAGAATTCCAAGGCTCATTTTGACTGCCTCCAGAAGTTAGATCAGATGGCAAATTGGATTTGGTGCTAGGTCTTTCCCTTTAGGTTTTACCCCAACAATGTTTTCATTAGTTTCGCTCACTCTCGAAATCAAGCATTTTACAGCAGGTTGGAGCAGCCTGTATCTCAGCACAGGAATAAGGTAGGGAAGAATTCTAAGGCTCATTTTGACTGCCTCCAGAAGTTAGATCAGATGGCAAATTGGATTTGGTGCTAGGTCTTTCCCTTTAGGTTTTACCCCAACAATGTTTTCATTAGTTTCGCTCACTCTCGAAATCAAGCATTTTACAGCAGGTTGGAGCAGCCTGTATCTCAGCACAGGAATAAGGTAGGGAAGAATTCTAAGGCTCATTTTGACTGCCTCCAGAAGTTAGATCAGATGGCAAATTGGATTTGGTGCTAGGTCTTTCCCTTTAGGTTTTACCCCAACAATGTTTTCATTAGTTTCGCTCACTCTCGAAATCAAGCATTTTACAGCAGGTTGGAGCAGCCTGTATCTCAGCACAGGAATAAGGTAGGGAAGAATTCTAAGGCTCATTTTGACTGCCTCCAGAAGTTAGATCAGATGGCAAATTGGATTTGGTGCTAGGTCTTTCCCTTTAGGTTTTACCCCAACAATGTTTTCATTAGTTTCGCTCACTCTCGAAATCAAGCATTTTACAGCAGGTTGGAGCAGCCTGTATCTCAGCACAGGAATAAGGTAGGGAAGAATTCTAAGGCTCATTTTGACTGCCTCCAGAAGTTAGATCAGATGGCAAATTGGATTTGGTGCTAGGTCTTTCCCTTTAGGTTTTACCCCAACAATGTTTTCATTAGTTTCGCTCACTCTCGAAATCAAGCATTTTACAGCAGGTTGGAGCAGCCTGTATCTCAGCACAGGAATAAGGTAGGGAAGAATTCTAAGGCTCATTTTGACTGCCTCCAGAAGTTAGATCAGATGGCAAATTGGATTTGGTGCTAGGTCTTTCCCTTTAGGTTTTACCCCAACAATGTTTTCATTAGTTTCGCTCACTCTCGAAATCAAGCATTTTACAGCAGGTTGGAGCAGCCTGTATCTCAGCACAGGAATAAGGTAGGGAAGAATTCTAAGGCTCATTTTGACTGCCTCCAGAAGTTAGATCAGATGG
Organism: Melanerpes formicivorus; assembly: GCF_026170545.1. Classification (NCBI taxonomy): domain Eukaryota; kingdom Metazoa; phylum Chordata; class Aves; order Piciformes; family Picidae; genus Melanerpes; species Melanerpes formicivorus. The sequence continues at coordinate 19,100 of NW_027144408.1, read as the reverse complement.
CAAATTGGATTTGGTGCTAGGTCTTTCCCTTTAGGTTTTACCCCAACAATGTTTTCATTAGTTTCGCTCACTCTCGAAATCAAGCATTTTACAGCAGGTTGGAGCAGCCTGTATCTCAGCACAGGAATAAGGTAGGGAAGAATTCTAAGGCTCATTTTGACTGCCTCCAGAAGTTAGATCAGATGGCAAATTGGATTTGGTGCTAGGTCTTTCCCTTTAGGTTTTACCCCAACAATGTTTTCATTAGTTTCGCTCACTCTCGAAATCAAGCATTTTACAGCAGGTTGGAGCAGCCTGTATCTCAGCACAGGAATAAGGTAGGGAAGAATTCTAAGGATCATTTTGACTGCCTCCAGAAGTTAGATCAGATGGCAAATTGGATTTGGTGCTAGGTCTTTCCCTTTAGGTTTTACCCCAACAATGTTTTCATTAGTTTCGCTCACTCTCGAAATCAAGCATTTTACAGCAGGTTGGAGCAGCCTGTATCTCAGCACAGGAATAAGGTAGGGAAGAATTCTAAGGCTCATTTTGACTGCCTCCAGAAGTTAGATCAGATGGCAAATTGGATTTGGTGCTAGGTCTTTCCCTTTAGGTTTTACCCCAACAATGTTTTCATTAGTTTCGCTCACTCTCGAAATCAAGCATTTTACAGCAGGTTGGAGCAGCCTGTATCTCAGCACAGGAATAAGGTAGGGAAGAATTCTAAGGCTCATTTTGACTGCCTCCAGAAGTTAGATCAGATGGCAAATTGGATTTGGTGCTAGGTCTTTCCCTTTAGGTTTTACCCCAACAATGTTTTCATTAGTTTCGCTCACTCTCGAAATCAAGCATTTTACAGCAGGTTGGAGCAGCCTGTATCTCAGCACAGGAATAAGGTAGGGAAGAATTCTAAGGCTCATTTTGACTGCCTCCAGAAGTTAGATCAGATGGCAAATTGGATTTGGTGCTAGGTCTTTCCCTTTAGGTTTTACCCCAACAATGTTTTCATTAGTTTCGCTCACTCTCGAAATCAAGCATTTTACAGCAGGTTGGAGCAGCCTGTATCTCAGCACAGGAATAAGGTAGGGAAGAATTCTAAGGCTCATTTTGACTGCCTCCAGAAGTTAGATCAGATGGCAAATTGGATTTGGTGCTAGGTCTTTCCCTTTAGGTTTTACCCCAACAATGTTTTCATTAGTTTCGCTCACTCTCGAAATCAAGCATTTTACAGCAGGTTGGAGCAGCCTGTATCTCAGCACAGGAATAAGGTAGGGAAGAATTCTAAGGCTCATTTTGACTGCCTCCAGAAGTTAGATCAGATGGCAAATTGGATTTGGTGCTAGGTCTTTCCCTTTAGGTTTTACCCCAACAATGTTTTCATTAGTTTCGCTCACTCTCGAAATCAAGCATTTTACAGCAGGTTGGAGCAGCCTGTATCTCAGCACAGGAATAAGGTAGGGAAGAATTCTAAGGCTCATTTTGACTGCCTCCAGAAGTTAGATCAGATGGCAAATTGGATTTGGTGCTAGGTCTTTCCCTTTAGGTTTTACCCCAACAATGTTTTCATTAGTTTCGCTCACTCTCGAAATCAAGCATTTTACAGCAGGTTGGAGCAGCCTGTATCTCAGCACAGGAATAAGGTAGGGAAGAATTCTAAGGCTCATTTTGACTGCCTCCAGAAGTCAGATCAGATGGCAAATTGGATTTGGTGCTAGGTCTTTCCCTTTAGGTTTTACCCCAACAATGTTTTCATTAGTTTCGCTCACTCTCGAAATCAAGCATTTTACAGCAGGTTGGAGCAGCCTGTATCTCAGCACAGGAATAAGGTAGGGAAGAATTCTAAGGCTCATTTTGACTGCCTCCAGAAGTTAGATCAGATGGCAAATTGGATTTGGTGCTAGGTCTTTCCCTTTAGGTTTTACCCCAACAATGTTTTCATTAGTTTCGCTCACTCTCGAAATCAAGCATTTTACAGCAGGTTGGAGCAGCCTGTATCTCAGCACAGGAATAAGGTAGGGAAGAATTCTAAGGCTCATTTTGACTGCCTCCAGAAGTTAGATCAGATGGCAAATTGGATTTGGTGCTAGGTCTTTCCCTTTAGGTTTTACCCGAACAATGTTTTCATTAGTTTCGCTCACTCTCGAAATCAAGCATTTTACAGCAGGTTGGAGCAGCCTGTATCTCAGCACAGGAATAAGGTAGGGAAGAATTCTAAGGATCATTTTGACTGCCTCCAGAAGTTAGATCAGATGGCAAATTGGATTTGGTGCTAGGTCTTTCCCTTTAGGTTTTACCCCAACAATGTTTTCATTAGTTTCGCTCACTCTCGAAATCAAGCATTTTACAGCAGGTTGGAGCAGCCTGTATCTCAGCACAGGAATAAGGTAGGGAAGAATTCCAAGGCTCATTTTGACTGCCTCCAGAAGTTAGATCAGATGGCAAATTGGATTTGGTGCTAGGTCTTTCCCTTTAGGTTTTACCCCAACAATGTTTTCATTAGTTTTGCTCACTCTCGAAATCAAGCATTTTACAGCAGGTTGGAGCAGCCTGTATCTCAGCACAGGAATAAGGTAGGGAAGAATTCTAAGGCTCATTTTGACTGCCTCCAGAAGTTAGATCAGATGGCAAATTGGATTTGGTGCTAGGTCTTTCCCTTTAGGTTTTACCCCAACAATGTTTTCATTAGTTTCGCTCACTCTCGAAATCAAGCATTTTACAGCAGGTTGGAGCAGCCTGTATCTCAGCACAGGAATAAGGTAGGGAAGAATTCTAAGGCTCATTTTGACTGCCTCCAGAAGTTAGATCAGATGGCAAATTGGATTTGGTGCTAGGTCTTTCCCTTTAGGTTTTACCCCAACAATGTTTTCATTAGTTTCGCTCACTCTCGAAATCAAGCATTTTACAGCAGGTTGGAGCAGCCTGTATCTCAGCACAGGAATAAGGTAGGGAAGAATTCTAAGGCTCATTTTGACTGCCTCCAGAAGTTAGATCAGATGGCAAATTGGATTTGGTGCTAGGTCTTTCCCTTTAGGTTTTACCCCAACAATGTTTTCATTAGTTTCGCTCACTCTCGAAATCAAGCATTTTACAGCAGGTTGGAGCAGCCTGTATCTCAGCACAGGAATAAGGTAGGGAAGAATTCTAAGGCTCATTTTGACTGCCTCCAGAAGTCAGATCAGATGGCAAATTGGATTTGGTGCTAGGTCTTTCCCTTTAGGTTTTACCCCAACAATGTTTTCATTAGTTTCGCTCACTCTCGAAATCAAGCATTTTACAGCAGGTTGGAGCAGCCTGTATCTCAGCACAGGAATAAGGTAGGGAAGAATTCTAAGGCTCATTTTGACTGCCTCCAGAAGTTAGATCAGATGGCAAATTGGATTTGGTGCTAGGTCTTTCCCTTTAGGTTTTACCCCAACAATGTTTTCATTAGTTTCGCTCACTCTCGAAATCAAGCATTTTACAGCAGGTTGGAGCAGCCTGTATCTCAGCACAGGAATAAGGTAGGGAAGAATTCTAAGGCTCATTTTGACTGCCTCCAGAAGTTAGATCAGATGGCAAATTGGATTTGGTGCTAGGTCTTTCCCTTTAGGTTTTACCCGAACAATGTTTTCATTAGTTTCGCTCACTCTCGAAATCAAGCATTTTACAGCAGGTTGGAGCAGCCTGTATCTCAGCACAGGAATAAGGTAGGGAAGAATTCTAAGGATCATTTTGACTGCCTCCAGAAGTTAGATCAGATGGCAAATTGGATTTGGTGCTAGGTCTTTCCCTTTAGGTTTTACCCCAACAATGTTTTCATTAGTTTCGCTCACTCTCGAAATCAAGCATTTTACAGCAGGTTGGAGCAGCCTGTATCTCAGCACAGGAATAAGGTAGGGAAGAATTCCAAGGCTCATTTTGACTGCCTCCAGAAGTTAGATCAGATGGCAAATTGGATTTGGTGCTAGGTCTTTCCCTTTAGGTTTTACCCCAACAATGTTTTCATTAGTTTTGCTCACTCTCGAAATCAAGCATTTTACAGCAGGTTGGAGCAGCCTGTATCTCAGCACAGGAATAAGGTAGGGAAGAATTCTAAGGCTCATTTTGACTGCCTCCAGAAGTTAGATCAGATGGCAAATTGGATTTGGTGCTAGGTCTTTCCCTTTAGGTTTTACCCCAACAATGTTTTCATTAGTTTCGCTCACTCTCGAAATCAAGCATTTTACAGCAGGTTGGAGCAGCCTGTATCTCAGCACAGGAATAAGGTAGGGAAGAATTCTAAGGCTCATTTTGACTGCCTCCAGAAGTTAGATCAGATGGCAAATTGGATTTGGTGCTAGGTCTTTCCCTTTAGGTTTTACCCCAACAATGTTTTCATTAGTTTCGCTCACTCTCGAAATCAAGCATTTTACAGCAGGTTGGAGCAGCCTGTATCTCAGCACAGGAATAAGGTAGGGAAGAATTCTAAGGCTCATTTTGACTGCCTCCAGAAGTTAGATCAGATGGCAAATTGGATTTGGTGCTAGGTCTTTCCCTTTAGGTTTTACCCCAACAATGTTTTCATTAGTTTCGCTCACTCTCGAAATCAAGCATTTTACAGCAGGTTGGAGCAGCCTGTATCTCAGCACAGGAATAAGGTAGGGAAGAATTCAAATACTCATTTTGACTGCCTCCAGAAGTTAGATCAGATGGCAAATTGGATTTGGTGCTAGGTCTTTCCCTTTAGGTTTTACCCCAACAATGTTTTCATTAGTTTCGCTCACTCTCGAAATCAAGCATTTTACAGCAGGTTGGAGCAGCCTGTATCTCAGCACAGGAATAAGGTAGGGAAGAATTCTAAGGCTCATTTTGACTGCCTCCAGAAGTTAGATCAGATGGCAAATTGGATTTGGTGCTAGGTCTTTCCCTTTAGGTTTTACCCCAACAATGTTTTCATTAGTTTCGCTCACTCTCGAAATCAAGCATTTTACAGCAGGTTGGAGCAGCCTGTATCTCAGCACAGGAATAAGGTAGGGAAGAATTCTAAGGCTCATTTTGACTGCCTCCAGAAGTTAGATCAGATGGCAAATTGGATTTGGTGCTAGGTCTTTCCCTTTAGGTTTTACCCCAACAATGTTTTCATTAGTTTCGCTCACTCTCGAAATCAAGCATTTTACAGCAGGTTGGAGCAGCCTGTATCTCAGCACAGGAATAAGGTAGGGAAGAATTCTAAGGCTCATTTTGACTGCCTCCAGAAGTTAGATCAGATGGCAAATTGGATTTGGTGCTAGGTCTTTCCCTTTAGGTTTTACCCCAACAATGTTTTCATTAGTTTCGCTCACTCTCGAAATCAAGCATTTTACAGCAGGTTGGAGCAGCCTGTATCTCAGCACAGGAATAAGGTAGGGAAGAATTCTAAGGCTCATTATGACTGCCTCCAGAAGTCAGATCAGATGGCAAATTGGATTTGGTGCTAGGTCTTTCCCTTTAGGTTTTACCCCAACAATGTTTTCATTAGTTTCGCTCACTCTCGAAATCAAGCATTTTACAGCAGGTTGGAGCAGCCTGTATCTCAGCACAGGAATAAGGTAGGGAAGAATTCTAAGGCTCATTTTGACTGCCTCCAGAAGTTAGATCAGATGGCAAATTGGATTTGGTGCTAGGTCTTTCCCTTTAGGTTTTACCCCAACAATGTTTTCATTAGTTTCGCTCACTCTCGAAATCAAGCATTTTACAGCAGGTTGGAGCAGCCTGTATCTCAGCACAGGAATAAGGTAGGGAAGAATTCTAAGGCTCATTTTGACTGCCTCCAGAAGTTAGATCAGATGGCAAATTGGATTTGGTGCTAGGTCTTTCCCTTTAGGTTTTACCCCAACAATGTTTTCATTAGTTTCGCTCACTCTCGAAATCAAGCATTTTACAGCAGGTTGGAGCAGCCTGTATCTCAGCACAGGAATAAGGTAGGGAAGAATTCTAAGGCTCATTATGACTGCCTCCAGAAGTCAGATCAGATGGCAAATTGGATTTGGTGCTAGGTCTTTCCCTTTAGGTTTTACCCCAACAATGTTTTCATTAGTTTCGCTCACTCTCGAAATCAAGCATTTTACAGCAGGTTGGAGCAGCCTGTATCTCAGCACAGGAATAAGGTAGGGAAGAATTCTAAGGCTCATTTTGACTGCCTCCAGAAGTTAGATCAGATGGCAAATTGGATTTGGTGCTAGGTCTTTCCCTTTAGGTTTTACCCCAACAATGTTTTCATTAGTTTCGCTCACTCTCGAAATCAAGCATTTTACAGCAGGTTGGAGCAGCCTGTATCTCAGCACAGGAATAAGGTAGGGAAGAATTCTAAGGCTCATTTTGACTGCCTCCAGAAGTTAGATCAGATGGCAAATTGGATTTGGTGCTAGGTCTTTCCCTTTAGGTTTTACCCCAACAATGTTTTCATTAGTTTCGCTCACTCTCGAAATCAAGCATTTTACAGCAGGTTGGAGCAGCCTGTATCTCAGCACAGGAATAAGGTAGGGAAGAATTCTAAGGCTCATTTTGACTGCCTCCAGAAGTTAGATCAGATGGCAAATTGGATTTGGTGCTAGGTCTTTCCCTTTAGGTTTTACCCCAACAATGTTTTCATTAGTTTCGCTCACTCTCGAAATCAAGCATTTTACAGCAGGTTGGAGCAGCCTGTATCTCAGCACAGGAATAAGGTAGGGAAGAATTCTAAGGCTCATTTTGACTGCCTCCAGAAGTTAGATCAGATGGCAAATTGGATTTGGTGCTAGGTCTTTCCCTTTAGGTTTTACCCCAACAATGTTTTCATTAGTTTCGCTCACTCTCGAAATCAAGCATTTTACAGCAGGTTGGAGCAGCCTGTATCTCAGCACAGGAATAAGGTAGGGAAGAATTCTAAGGCTCATTTTGACTGCCTCCAGAAGTTAGATCAGATGGCAAATTGGATTTGGTGCTAGGTCTTTCCCTTTAGGTTTTACCCCAACAATGTTTTCATTAGTTTCGCTCACTCTCGAAATCAAGCATTTTACAGCAGGTTGGAGCAGCCTGTATCTCAGCACAGGAATAAGGTAGGGAAGAATTCTAAGGATCATTTTGACTGCCTCCAGAAGTTAGATCAGATGGCAAATTGGATTTGGTGCTAGGTCTTTCCCTTTAGGTTTTACCCCAACAATGTTTTCATTAGTTTCGCTCACTCTCGAAATCAAGCATTTTACAGCAGGTTGGAGCAGCCTGTATCTCAGCACAGGAATAAGGTAGGGAAGAATTCTAAGGCTCATTTTGACTGCCTCCAGAAGTTAGATCAGATGGCAAATTGGATTTGGTGCTAGGTCTTTCCCTTTAGGTTTTACCCCAACAATGTTTTCATTAGTTTCGCTCACTCTCGAAATCAAGCATTTTACAGCAGGTTGGAGCAGCCTGTATCTCAGCACAGGAATAAGGTAGGGAAGAATTCTAAGGCTCATTTTGACTGCCTCCAGAAGTTAGATCAGATGGCAAATTGGATTTGGTGCTAGGTCTTTCCCTTTAGGTTTTACCCCAACAATGTTTTCATTAGTTTCGCTCACTCTCGAAATCAAGCATTTTACAGCAGGTTGGAGCAGCCTGTATCTCAGCACAGGAATAAGGTAGGGAAGAATTCTAAGGCTCATTTTGACTGCCTCCAGAAGTTAGATCAGATGGCAAATTGGATTTGGTGCTAGGTCTTTCCCTTTAGGTTTTACCCCAACAATGTTTTCATTAGTTTCGCTCACTCTCGAAATCAAGCATTTTACAGCAGGTTGGAGCAGCCTGTATCTCAGCACAGGAATAAGGTAGGGAAGAATTCTAAGGCTCATTTTGACTGCCTCCAGAAGTTAGATCAGATGGCAAATTGGATTTGGTGCTAGGTCTTTCCCTTTAGTTTTTACCCCAACAATGTTTTCATTAGTTTCGCTCACTCTCGAAATCAAGCATTTTACAGCAGGTTGGAGCAGCCTGTATCTCAGCACAGGAATAAGGTAGGGAAGAATTCTAAGGCTCATTTTGACTGCCTCCAGAAGTTAGATCAGATGGCAAATTGGATTTGGTGCTAGGTCTTTCCCTTTAGGTTTTACCCCAACAATGTTTTCATTAGTTTCGCTCACTCTCGAAATCAAGCATTTTACAGCAGGTTGGAGCAGCCTGTATCTCAGCACAGGAATAAGGTAGGGAAGAATTCTAAGGCTCATTTTGACTGCCTCCAGAAGTTAGATCAGATGGCAAATTGGATTTGGTGCTAGGTCTTTCCCTTTAGGTTTTACCCCAACAATGTTTTCATTAGTTTCGCTCACTCTCGAAATCAAGCATTTTACAGCAGGTTGGAGCAGCCTGTATCTCAGCACAGGAATAAGGTAGGGAAGAATTCTAAGGCTCATTTTGACTGCCTCCAGAAGTTAGATCAGATGGCAAATTGGATTTGGTGCTAGGTCTTTCCCTTTAGGTTTTACCCCAACAATGTTTTCATTAGTTTCGCTCACTCTCGAAATCAAGCATTTTACAGCAGGTTGGAGCAGCCTGTATCTCAGCACAGGAATAAGGTAGGGAAGAATTCTAAGGCTCATTTTGACTGCCTCCAGAAGTTAGATCAGATGGCAAATTGGATTTGGTGCTAGGTCTTTCCCTTTAGGTTTTACCCCAACAATGTTTTCATTAGTTTCGCTCACTCTCGAAATCAAGCATTTTACAGCAGGTTGGAGCAGCCTGTATCTCAGCACAGGAATAAGGTAGGGAAGAATTCTAAGGCTCATTTTGACTGCCTCCAGAAGTTAGATCAGATGGCAAATTGGATTTGGTGCTAGGTCTTTCCCTTTAGGTTTTACCCCAACAATGTTTTCATTAGTTTCGCTCACTCTCGAAATCAAGCATTTTACAGCAGGTTGGAGCAGCCTGTATCTCAGCACAGGAATAAGGTAGGGAAGAATTCTAAGGCTCATTTTGACTGCCTCCAGAAGTTAGATCAGATGGCAAATTGGATTTGGTGCTAGGTCTTTCCCTTTAGGTTTTACCCCAACAATGTTTTCATTAGTTTCGCTCACTCTCGAAATCAAGCATTTTACAGCAGGTTGGAGCAGCCTGTATCTCAGCACAGGAATAAGGTAGGGAAGAATTCTAAGGCTCATTTTGACTGCCTCCAGAAGTTAGATCAGATGGCAAATTGGATTTGGTGCTAGGTCTTTCCCTTTAGGTTTTACCCCAACAATGTTTTCATTAGTTTCGCTCACTCTCGAAATCAAGCATTTTACAGCAGGTTGGAGCAGCCTGTATCTCAGCACAGGAATAAGGTAGGGAAGAATTCTAAGGCTCATTTTGACTGCCTCCAGAAGTTAGATCAGATGGCAAATTGGATTTGGTGCTAGGTCTTTCCCTTTAGGTTTTACCCCAACAATGTTTTCATTAGTTTCGCTCACTCTCGAAATCAAGCATTTTACAGCAGGTTGGAGCAGCCTGTATCTCAGCACAGGAATAAGGTAGGGAAGAATTCTAAGGCTCATTTTGACTGCCTCCAGAAGTTAGATCAGATGGCAAATTGGATTTGGTGCTAGGTCTTTCCCTTTAGGTTTTACCCCAACAATGTTTTCATTAGTTTCGCTCACTCTCGAAATCAAGCATTTTACAGCAGGTTGGAGCAGCCTGTATCTCAGCACAGGAATAAGGTAGGGAAGAATTCTAAGGCTCATTTTGACTGCCTCCAGAAGTTAGATCAGATGGCAAATTGGATTTGGTGCTAGGTCTTTCCCTTTAGGTTTTACCCCAACAATGTTTTCATTAGTTTCGCTCACTCTCGAAATCAAGCATTTTACAGCAGGTTGGAGCAGCCTGTATCTCAGCACAGGAATAAGGTAGGGAAGAATTCTAAGGATCATTTTGACTGCCTCCAGAAGTTAGATCAGATGGCAAATTGGATTTGGTGCTAGGTCTTTCCCTTTAGGTTTTACCCCAACAATGTTTTCATTAGTTTCGCTCACTCTCGAAATCAAGCATTTTACAGCAGGTTGGAGCAGCCTGTATCTCAGCACAGGAATAAGGTAGGGAAGAATTCTAAGGCTCATTTTGACTGCCTCCAGAAGTTAGATCAGATGGCAAATTGGATTTGGTGCTAGGTCTTTCCCTTTAGGTTTTACCCCAACAATGTTTTCATTAGTTTCGCTCACTCTCGAAATCAAGCATTTTACAGCAGGTTGGAGCAGCCTGTATCTCAGCACAGGAATAAGGTAGGGAAGAATTCTAAGGCTCATTTTGACTGCCTCCAGAAGTTAGATCAGATGGCAAATTGGATTTGGTGCTAGGTCTTTCCCTTTAGGTTTTACCCCAACAATGTTTTCATTAGTTTCGCTCACTCTCGAAATCAAGCATTTTACAGCAGGTTGGAGCAGCCTGTATCTCAGCACAGGAATAAGGTAGGGAAGAATTCAAATACTCATTTTGACTGCCTCCAGAAGTTAGATCAGATGGCAAATTGGATTTGGTGCTAGGTCTTTCCCTTTAGGTTTTACCCCAACAATGTTTTCATTAGTTTCGCTCACTCTCGAAATCAAGCATTTTACAGCAGGTTGGAGCAGCCTGTATCTCAGCACAGGAATAAGGTAGGGAAGAATTCTAAGGCTCATTTTGACTGCCTCCAGAAGTTAGATCAGATGGCAAATTGGATTTGGTGCTAGGTCTTTCCCTTTAGGTTTTACCCCAACAATGTTTTCATTAGTTTCGCTCACTCTCGAAATCAAGCATTTTACAGCAGGTTGGAGCAGCCTGTATCTCAGCACAGGAATAAGGTAGGGAAGAATTCTAAGGCTCATTTTGACTGCCTCCAGAAGTTAGATCAGATGGCAAATTGGATTTGGTGCTAGGTCTTTCCCTTTAGGTTTTACCCCAACAATGTTTTCATTAGTTTCGCTCACTCTCGAAATCAAGCATTTTACAGCAGGTTGGAGCAGCCTGTATCTCAGCACAGGAATAAGGTAGGGAAGAATTCTAAGGATCATTTTGACTGCCTCCAGAAGTTAGATCAGATGGCAAATTGGATTTGGTGCTAGGTCTTTCCCTTTAGGTTTTACCCCAACAATGTTTTCATTAGTTTCGCTCACTCTCGAAATCAAGCATTTTACAGCAGGTTGGAGCAGCCTGTATCTCAGCACAGGAATAAGGTAGGGAAGAATTCTAAGGCTCATTTTGACTGCCTCCAGAAGTTAGATCAGATGGCAAATTGGATTTGGTGCTAGGTCTTTCCCTTTAGGTTTTACCCCAACAATGTTTTCATTAGTTTCGCTCACTCTCGAAATCAAGCATTTTACAGCAGGTTGGAGCAGCCTGTATCTCAGCACAGGAATAAGGTAGGGAAGAATTCTAAGGATCATTTTGACTGCCTCCAGAAGTTAGATCAGATGGCAAATTGGATTTGGTGCTAGGTCTTTCCCTTTAGGTTTTACCCCAACAATGTTTTCATTAGTTTCGCTCACTCTCGAAATCAAGCATTTTACAGCAGGTTGGAGCAGCCTGTATCTCAGCACAGGAATAAGGTAGGGAAGAATTCAAATACTCATTTTGACTGCCTCCAGAAGTTAGATCAGATGGCAAATTGGATTTGGTGCTAGGTCTTTCCCTTTAGGTTTTACCCCAACAATGTTTTCATTAGTTTCGCTCACTCTCGAAATCAAGCATTTTACAGCAGGTTGGAGCAGCCTGTATCTCAGCACAGGAATAAGGTAGGGAAGAATTCTAAGGCTCATTTTGACTGCCTCCAGAAGTTAGATCAGATGGCAAATTGGATTTGGTGCTAGGTCTTTCCCTTTAGGTTTTACCCCAACAATGTTTTCATTAGTTTCACTCACTCTCGAAATCAAGCATTTTACAGCAGGTTGGAGCAGCCTGTATCTCAGCACAGGAATAAGGTAGGGAAGAATTCTAAGGATCATTTTGACTGCCTCCAGAAGTTAGATCAGATGGCAAATTGGATTTGGTGCTAGGTCTTTCCCTTTAGGTTTTACCCCAACAATGTTTTCATTAGTTTCGCTCACTCTCGAAATCAAGCATTTTACAGCAGGTTGGAGCAGCCTGTATCTCAGCACAGGAATAAGGTAGGGAAGAATTCTAAGGCTCATTTTGACTGCCTCCAGAAGTTAGATCAGATGGCAAATTGGATTTGGTGCTAGGTCTTTCCCTTTAGGTTTTACCCCAACAATGTTTTCATTAGTTTCGCTCACTCTGGAAATCAAGCATTTTACAGCAGGTTGGAGCAGCCTGTATCTCAGCACAGGAATAAGGTAGGGAAGAATTCTAAGGCTCATTTTGACTGCCTCCAGAAGTTAGATCAGATGGCAAATTGGATTTGGTGCTAGGTCTTTCCCTTTAGGTTTTACCCCAACAATGTTTTCATTAGTTTCGCTCACTCTCGAAATCAAGCATTTTACAGCAGGTTGGAGCAGCCTGTATCTCAGCACAGGAATAAGGTAGGGAAGAATTCTAAGGATCATTTTGACTGCCTCCAGAAGTTAGATCAGATGGCAAATTGGATTTGGTGCTAGGTCTTTCCCTTTAGGTTTTACCCCAACAATGTTTTCATTAGTTTCGCTCACTCTCGAAATCAAGCATTTTACAGCAGGTTGGAGCAGCCTGTATCTCAGCACAGGAATAAGGTAGGGAAGAATTCTAAGGATCATTTTGACTGCCTCCAGAAGTTAGATCAGATGGCAAATTGGATTTGGTGCTAGGTCTTTCCCTTTAGGTTTTACCCCAACAATGTTTTCATTAGTTTCGCTCACTCTCGAAATCAAGCATTTTACAGCAGGTTGGAGCAGCCTGTATCTCAGCACAGGAATAAGGTAGGGAAGAATTCTAAGGCTCATTTTGACTGCCTCCAGAAGTTAGATCAGATGGCAAATTGGATTTGGTGCTAGGTCTTTCCCTTTAGGTTTTACCCCAACAATGTTTTCATTAGTTTCGCTCACTCTCGAAATCAAGCATTTTACAGCAGGTTGGAGCAGCCTGTATCTCAGCACAGGAATAAGGTAGGGAAGAATTCTAAGGCTCATTTTGACTGCCTCCAGAAGTTAGATCAGATGGCAAATTGGATTTGGTGCTAGGTCTTTCCCTTTAGGTTTTACCCCAACAATGTTTTCATTAGTTTCGCTCACTCTCGAAATCAAGCATTTTACAGCAGGTTGGAGCAGCCTGTATCTCAGCACAGGAATAAGGTAGGGAAGAATTCTAAGGCTCATTTTGACTGCCTCCAGAAGTTAGATCAGATGGCAAATTGGATTTGGTGCTAGGTCTTTCCCTTTAGGTTTTACCCCAACAATGTTTTCATTAGTTTCGCTCACTCTCGAAATCAAGCATTTTACAGCAGGTTGGAGCAGCCTGTATCTCAGCACAGGAATAAGGTAGGGAAGAATTCTAAGGCTCATTTTGACTGCCTCCAGAAGTTAGATCAGATGGCAAATTGGATTTGGTGCTAGGTCTTTCCCTTTAGGTTTTACCCCAACAATGTTTTCATTAGTTTCGCTCACTCTGGAAATCAAGCATTTTACAGCAGGTTGGAGCAGCCTGTATCTCAGCACAGGAATAAGGTAGGGAAGAATTCTAAGGCTCATTTTGACTGCCTCCAGAAGTTAGATCAGATGGCAAATTGGATTTGGTGCTAGGTCTTTCCCTTTAGGTTTTACCCCAACAATGTTTTCATTAGTTTCGCTCACTCTCGAAATCAAGCATTTTACAGCAGGTTGGAGCAGCCTGTATCTCAGCACAGGAATAAGGTAGGGAAGAATTCTAAGGCTCATTTTGACTGCCTCCAGAAGTTAGATCAGATGGCAAATTGGATTTGGTGCTAGGTCTTTCCCTTTAGGTTTTACCCCAACAATGTTTTCATTAGTTTCGCTCACTCTCGAAATCAAGCATTTTACAGCAGGTTGGAGCAGCCTGTATCTCAGCACAGGAATAAGGTAGGGAAGAATTCAAATACTCATTTTGACTGCCTCCAGAAGTTAGATCAGATGGCAAATTGGATTTGGTGCTAGGTCTTTCCCTTTAGGTTTTACCCCAACAATGTTTTCATTAGTTTCGCTCACTCTCGAAATCAAGCATTTTACAGCAGGTTGGAGCAGCCTGTATCTCAGCACAGGAATAAGGTAGGGAAGAATTCTAAGGCTCATTTTGACTGCCTCCAGAAGTTAGATCAGATGGCAAATTGGATTTTGGTGCTAGGTCTTTCCCTTTAGGTTTTACCCCAACAATGTTTTCATTAGTTTTCACTCACTCTCGAAATCAAGCATTTTACAGCAGGTTGGAGCAGCCTGTATCTCAGCACAGGAATAAGGTAGGGAAGAATTCTAAGGATCATTTTGACTGCCTCCAGAAGTTAGATCAGATGGCAAATTGGATTTGGTGCTAGGTCTTTCCCTTTAGGTTTTACCCCAACAATGTTTTCATTAGTTTCGCTCACTCTCGAAATCGCATTTTACAGCAGGTTGGAGCAGCCTGTATCTCAGCACAGGAATAAGGTAGGGAAGAATTCTAAGGCTCATTTTGACTGCCTCCAGAAGTTAGATCAGATGGCAAATTGGATTTGGTGCTAGGTCTTTCCCTTTAGGTTTTACCCCAACAATGTTTTCATTAGTTTCGCTCACTCTCGAAATCAAGCATTTTACAGCAGGTTGGAGCAGCCTGTATCTCAGCACAGGAATAAGGTAGGGAAGAATTCTAAGGCTCATTTTGACTGCCTCCAGAAGTTAGATCAGATGGCAAATTGGATTTGGTGCTAGGTCTTTCCCTTTAGGTTTTACCCCAACAATGTTTTCATTAGTTTCGCTCACTCTCGAAATCAAGCATTTTACAGCAGGTTGGAGCAGCCTGTATCTCAGCACAGGAATAAGGTAGGGAAGAATTCTAAGGCTCATTTTGACTGCCTCCAGAAGTTAGATCAGATGGCAAATTGGATTTGGTGCTAGGTCTTTCCCTTTAGGTTTTACCCCAACAATGTTTTCATTAGTTTCGCTCACTCTCGAAATCAAGCATTTTACAGCAGGTTGGAGCAGCCTGTATCTCAGCACAGGAATAAGGTAGGGAAGAATTCTAAGGCTCATTTTGACTGCCTCCAGAAGTTAGATCAGATGGCAAATTGGATTTGGTGCTAGGTCTTTCCCTTTAGGTTTTACCCCAACAATGTTTTCATTAGTTTCGCTCACTCTCGAAATCAAGCATTTTACAGCAGGTTGGAGCAGCCTGTATCTCAGCACAGGAATAAGGTAGGGAAGAATTCTAAGGCTCATTTTGACTGCCTCCAGAAGTTAGATCAGATGGCAAATTGGATTTGGTGCTAGGTCTTTCCCTTTAGGTTTTACCCCAACAATGTTTTCATTAGTTTCGCTCACTCTCGAAATCAAGCATTTTACAGCAGGTTGGAGCAGCCTGTATCTCAGCACAGGAATAAGGTAGGGAAGAATTCTAAGGCTCATTTTGACTGCCTCCAGAAGTTAGATCAGATGGCAAATTGGATTTGGTGCTAGGTCTTTCCCTTTAGGTTTTACCCCAACAATGTTTTCATTAGTTTCGCTCACTCTCGAAATCAAGCATTTTACAGCAGGTTGGAGCAGCCTGTATCTCAGCACAGGAATAAGGTAGGGAAGAATTCTAAGGCTCATTTTGACTGCCTCCAGAAGTTAGATCAGATGGCAAATTGGATTTGGTGCTAGGTCTTTCCCTTTAGGTTTTACCCCAACAATGTTTTCATTAGTTTCGCTCACTCTCGAAATCAAGCATTTTACAGCAGGTTGGAGCAGCCTGTATCTCAGCACAGGAATAAGGTAGGGAAGAATTCTAAGGCTCATTTTGACTGCCTCCAGAAGTTAGATCAGATGGCAAATTGGATTTGGTGCTAGGTCTTTCCCTTTAGGTTTTACCCCAACAATGTTTTCATTAGTTTCGCTCACTCTGGAAATCAAGCATTTTACAGCAGGTTGGAGCAGCCTGTATCTCAGCACAGGAATAAGGTAGGGAAGAATTCTAAGGCTCATTTTGACTGCCTCCAGAAGTTAGATCAGATGGCAAATTGGATTTGGTGCTAGGTCTTTCCCTTTAGGTTTTACCCCAACAATGTTTTCATTAGTTTCGCTCACTCTCGAAATCAAGCATTTTACAGCAGGTTGGAGCAGCCTGTATCTCAGCACAGGAATAAGGTAGGGAAGAATTCTAAGGCTCATTTTGACTGCCTCCAGAAGTTAGATCAGATGGCAAATTGGATTTGGTGCTAGGTCTTTCCCTTTAGGTTTTACCCCAACAATGTTTTCATTAGTTTCGCTCACTCTCGAAATCAAGCATTTTACAGCAGGTTGGAGCAGCCTGTATCTCAGCACAGGAATAAGGTAGGGAAGAATTCTAAGGCTCACTTTGACTGCCTCCAGAAGTTAGATCAGATGGCAAATTGGATTTGGTGCTAGGTCTTTCCCTTTAGGTTTTACCCCAACAATGTTTTCATTAGTTTCACTCACTCTCGAAATCAAGCATTTTACAGCAGGTTGGAGCAGCCTGTATCTCAGCACAGGAATAAGGTAGGGAAGAATTCTAAGGATCATTTTGACTGCCTCCAGAAGTTAGATCAGATGGCAAATTGGATTTGGTGCTAGGTCTTTCCCTTTAGGTTTTACCCCAACAATGTTTTCATTAGTTTCGCTCACTCTCGAAATCAAGCATTTTACAGCAGGTTGGAGCAGCCTGTATCTCAGCACAGGAATAAGGTAGGGAAGAATTCTAAGGCTCATTTTGACTGCCTCCAGAAGTTAGATCAGATGGCAAATTGGATTTGGTGCTAGGTCTTTCCCTTTAGGTTTTACCCCAACAATGTTTTCATTAGTTTCGCTCACTCTCGAAATCAAGCATTTTACAGCAGGTTGGAGCAGCCTGTATCTCAGCACAGGAATAAGGTAGGGAAGAATTCTAAGGCTCATTTTGACTGCCTCCAGAAGTTAGATCAGATGGCAAATTGGATTTGGTGCTAGGTCTTTCCCTTTAGGTTTTACCCCAACAATGTTTTCATTAGTTTCGCTCACTCTCGAAATCAAGCATTTTACAGCAGGTTGGAGCAGCCTGTATCTCAGCACAGGAATAAGGTAGGGAAGAATTCTAAGGCTCATTTTGACTGCCTCCAGAAGTTAGATCAGATGGCAAATTGGATTTGGTGCTAGGTCTTTCCCTTTAGGTTTTACCCCAACAATGTTTTCATTAGTTTCGCTCACTCTCGAAATCAAGCATTTTACAGCAGGTTGGAGCAGCCTGTATCTCAGCACAGGAATAAGGTAGGGAAGAATTCTAAGGCTCATTTTGACTGCCTCCAGAAGTTAGATCAGATGGCAAATTGGATTTGGTGCTAGGTCTTTCCCTTTAGGTTTTACCCCAACAATGTTTTCATTAGTTTCGCTCACTCTCGAAATCAAGCATTTTACAGCAGGTTGGAGCAGCCTGTATCTCAGCACAGGAATAAGGTAGGGAAGAATTCTAAGGCTCATTTTGACTGCCTCCAGAAGTTAGATCAGATGGCAAATTGGATTTGGTGCTAGGTCTTTCCCTTTAGGTTTTACCCCAACAATGTTTTCATTAGTTTCGCTCACTCTCGAAATCAAGCATTTTACAGCAGGTTGGAGCAGCCTGTATCTCAGCACAGGAATAAGGTAGGGAAGAATTCTAAGGCTCATTTTGACTGCCTCCAGAAGTTAGATCAGATGGCAAATTGGATTTGGTGCTAGGTCTTTCCCTTTAGGTTTTACCCCAACAATGTTTTCATTAGTTTCGCTCACTCTCGAAATCAAGCATTTTACAGCAGGTTGGAGCAGCCTGTATCTCAGCACAGGAATAAGGTAGGGAAGAATTCAAATACTCATTTTGACTGCCTCCAGAAGTTAGATCAGATGGCAAATTGGATTTGGTGCTAGGTCTTTCCCTTTAGGTTTTACCCCAACAATGTTTTCATTAGTTTCGCTCACTCTCGAAATCAAGCATTTTACAGCAGGTTGGAGCAGCCTGTATCTCAGCACAGGAATAAGGTAGGGAAGAATTCTAAGGCTCATTTTGACTGCCTCCAGAAGTTAGATCAGATGGCAAATTGGATTTGGTGCTAGGTCTTTCCCTTTAGGTTTTACCCCAACAATGTTTTCATTAGTTTCGCTCACTCTCGAAATCAAGCATTTTACAGCAGGTTGGAGCAGCCTGTATCTCAGCACAGGAATAAGGTAGGGAAGAATTCTAAGGCTCATTTTGACTGCCTCCAGAAGTTAGATCAGATGGCAAATTGGATTTGGTGCTAGGTCTTTCCCTTTAGGTTTTACCCCAACAATGTTTTCATTAGTTTCGCTCACTCTCGAAATCAAGCATTTTACAGCAGGTTGGAGCAGCCTGTATCTCAGCACAGGAATAAGGTAGGGAAGAATTCTAAGGCTCATTTTGACTGCCTCCAGAAGTTAGATCAGATGGCAAATTGGATTTGGTGCTAGGTCTTTCCCTTTAGGTTTTACCCCAACAATGTTTTCATTAGTTTCGCTCACTCTCGAAATCAAGCATTTTACAGCAGGTTGGAGCAGCCTGTATCTCAGCACAGGAATAAGGTAGGGAAGAATTCTAAGGCTCATTTTGACTGCCTCCAGAAGTTAGATCAGATGGCAAATTGGATTTGGTGCTAGGTCTTTCCCTTTAGGTTTTACCCCAACAATGTTTTCATTAGTTTCGCTCACTCTCGAAATCAAGCATTTTACAGCAGGTTGGAGCAGCCTGTATCTCAGCACAGGAATAAGGTAGGGAAGAATTCTAAGGCTCATTTTGACTGCCTCCAGAAGTTAGATCAGATGGCAAATTGGATTTGGTGCTAGGTCTTTCCCTTTAGGTTTTACCCCAACAATGTTTTCATTAGTTTCGCTCACTCTCGAAATCAAGCATTTTACAGCAGGTTGGAGCAGCCTGTATCTCAGCACAGGAATAAGGTAGGGAAGAATTCAAATACTCATTTTGACTGCCTCCAGAAGTTAGATCAGATGGCAAATTGGATTTGGTGCTAGGTCTTTCCCTTTAGGTTTTACCCCAACAATGTTTTCATTAGTTTCGCTCACTCTCGAAATCAAGCATTTTACAGCAGGTTGGAGCAGCCTGTATCTCAGCACAGGAAT
>NW_027144407.1:0-37866 GCF_026170545.1 Melanerpes formicivorus | reverse complement strand
ACAGGCTGCTCCAACCTGCTGTAAAATGCTTGATTTCGAGAGTGAGCGAAACTAATGAAAAAACATTGTTGGGGGTAAAACCTAAAGGGAAAGACCTAGCACCAAATCCAATTTGCCATCTGATCTAACTTCTGGAGGCAGTCAAAATGATCCTTAGAATTCTTCCCTACCTTATTCCTGTGCTGAGATACAGGCTGCTCCAACCTGCTGTAAAATGCTTGATTTCGAGAGTGAGCGAAACTAATGAAAACATTGCTGGGGTAAAACCTAAAGGGAAAGACCTAGCACCAAATCCAATTTGCCATCTGATCTAACTTCTGGAGGCAGTCAAAATGATCCTTAGAATTCTTCCCTACCTTATTCCTGTGCTGAGATACAGGCTGCTCCAACCTGCTGTAAAATGCTTGCTTTCGAGAAGTGAGCGAAACTAATGAAAACATTGTTGGGGTAAAACCTAAAGGGAAAGACCTAGCACCAAATCCAATTTGCCATCTGATCTAACTTCTGGAGGCAGTCAAAATGATCCTTAGAATTCTTCCCTACCTTATTCCTGTGCTGAGATACAGGCTGCTCCAACCTGCTGTAAAATGCTTGATTTCGAGAGTGAGCGAAACTAATGAAAACATTGTTGGGGTAAAACCTAAAGGGAAAGACCTAGCACCAAATCCAATTTGCCATCTGATCTAACTTCTGGAGGCAGTCAAAATGATCCTTAGAATTCTTCCCTACCTTATTCCTGTGCTGAGATACAGGCTGCTCCAACCTGCTGTAAAATGCTTGATTTCGAGAGTGAGCGAAACTAATGAAAACATTGTTGGGGTAAAACCTAAAGGGAAAGACCTAGCACCAAATCCAATTTGCCATCTGATCTAACTTCTGAGGCAGTCAAAATGATCCTTAGAATTCTTCCCTACCTTATTCCTGTGCTGAGATACAGGCTGCTCCAACCTGCTGTAAAATGCTTGATTTCGAGAGTGAGCGAAACTAATGAAAACATTGTTGGGGGTAAAACCTAAAGGGAAAGACCTAGCACCAAATCCAATTTGCCATCTGATCTAACTTCTGGAGGCAGTCCAAAATGATCCTTAGAATTCTTCCCTACCTTATTCCTGTGCTGAGATACAGGCTGCTCCAACCTGCTGTAAAATGCTTGATTTCGAGAGTGAGCGAAACTAATGAAAACATTGTTGGGGTAAAACCTAAAGGGAAAGACCTAGCACCAAATCCAATTTGCCATCTGATCTAACTTCTGGAGGCAGTCAAAATGATCCTTAGAATTCTTCCCTACCTTATTCCTGTGCTGAGATACAGGCTGCTCCAACCTGCTGTAAAAATGCTTGATTTCGAGAGTGAGCGAAACTAATGAAAACATTGTTGGGGTAAAACCTAAAGGGAAAGACCTAGCACCAAATCCAATTTGCCATCTGATCTAACTTCTGGAGGCAGTCAAAATGATCCTTAGAATTCTTCCCTACCTTATTCCTGTGCTGAGATACAGGCTGCTCCAACCTGCTGTAAAATGCTTTGATTTCGAGAGTGAGCGAAACTAATGAAAACATTGTTGGGGTAAAACCTAAAGG
Organism: Melanerpes formicivorus; assembly: GCF_026170545.1. Lineage (NCBI taxonomy): Eukaryota > Metazoa > Chordata > Aves > Piciformes > Picidae > Melanerpes > Melanerpes formicivorus. The sequence continues at coordinate 36,286 of NW_027144407.1, read as the reverse complement.
GAAAGGACCTAGCACCAAATCCAATTTGCCATCTGATCTAACTTCTGGAGGCAGTCAAAATGATCCTTAGAATTCTTCCCTACCTTATTCCTGTGCTGAGATACAGGCTGCTCCAACCTGCTGTAAAATGCTTGATTTCGAGAGTGAGCGAAACTAATGAAAACATTGTTGGGGTAAAACCTAAAGGGAAAGACCTAGCACCAAATCCAATTTGCCATCTGATCTAACTTCTGGAGGCAGTCAAAATGATCCTTAGAATTCTTCCCTACCTTATTCCTGTGCTGAGATACAGGCTGCTCCAACCTGCTGTAAAATGCTTGATTTCGAGAGTGAGCGAAACTAATGAAAACATTGCTGGGGTAAAACCTAAAGGGAAAGACCTAGCACCAAATCCAATTTGCCATCTGATCTAACTTCTGGAGGCAGTCAAAATGATCCTTAGAATTCTTCCCTACCTTATTCCTGTGCTGAGATACAGGCTGCTCCAACCTGCTGTAAAATGCTTGATTTCGAGAGTGAGCGAAACTAATGAAAACATTGTGGGGTAAAACCTAAAGGGAAAGACCTAGCACCAAATCCAATTTGCCATCTGATCTAACTTCTGGAGGCAGTCAAAATGATCCTTAGATTCTTCCCTACCTTATTCCTGTGCTGAGATACAGGCTGCTCCAACCTGCTGTAAAATGCTTGATTTCGAGAGTGAGCGAAACTAATGAAACATTGTTGGGGTAAAACCTAAAGGGAAAGACCTAGCACCAAAATCCAATTTGCCATCTGATCTAACTTCTGGAGGCAGTCAAAATGATCCTTAGAATTCTTCCCTACCTTATTCCTGTGCTGAGATACAGGCTGCTCCAACCTGCTGTAAAATGCTTGATTTCGAGAAGTGAGCGAAACTAATGAAAACATTGCTGGGGGTAAAACCTAAAGGGAAAGACCTAGCACCAAATCCAATTTGCCATCTGATCTAACTTCTGGAGGCAGTCAAAATGATCCTTAGAATTCTTCCCTACCTTATTCCTGTGCTGAGATACAGGCTGCTCCAACCTGCTGTAAAATGCTTGATTTCGAGAGTGAGCGAAACTAATGAAAACATTGTTGGGGTAAAACCTAAAGGGAAAGACCTAGCACCAAATCCAATTTGCCATCTGATCTAACTTCTGGAGGCAGTCAAAATGATCCTTAGAATTCTTCCCTACCTTATTCCTGTGCTGAGATACAGGCTGCTCCAACCTGCTGTAAAATGCTTGATTTCGAGAGTGAGCGAAACTAATGAAAACATTGTTGGGGTAAAACCTAAGGGAAAGACCTAGCACCAAATCCAATTTGCCATCTGATCTAACTTCTGGAGGCAGTCAAAATGATCCTTAGAATTCTTCCCTACCTTATTCCTGTGCTGAGATACAGGCTGCTCCAACCTGCTGTAAAATGCTTGATTTCGAGAGTGAGCGAAACTAATGAAAACATTGTTGGGGTAAAACCTAAAGGGAAAGACCTAGCACCAAATCCAATTTGCCATCTGATCTAACTTCTGGAGGCAGTCAAAATGATCCTTAGAATTCTTCCCTACCTTATTCCTGTGCTGAGATACAGGCTGCTCCAACCTGCTGTAAAATGCTTGATTTCGAGAGTGAGCGAAACTAATGAAAACATTGTTGGGGTAAAACCTAAAGGAAAGACCTAGCACCAAATCCAATTTGCCATCTGATCTAACTTCTGGAGGCAGTCAAAATGATCCTTAGAATTCTTCCCTACCTTATTCCTGTGCTGAGATACAGGCTGCTCCAACCTGCTGTAAAATGCTTGATTTCGAGAGTGAGCGAAACTAATGAAAACATTGTTGGGGTAAAACCTAAAGGGAAAGACCTAGCACCAAATCCAATTTGCCATCTGATCTAACTTCTGGAGGCAGTCAAAATGATCCTTAGAATTCTTCCCTACCTTATTCCTGTGCTGAGATACAGGCTGCTCCAACCTGCTGTAAAATGCTTGATTTCGAGAGTGAGCGAAACTAATGAAAACATTGCTGGGGTAAAACCTAAAGGGAAAGACCTAGCACCAAATCCAATTTGCCATCTGATCTAACTTCTGGAGGCAGTCAAAATGATCCTTAGAATTCTTCCCTACCTTATTCCTGTGCTGAGATACAGGCTGCTCCAACCTGCTGTAAAATGCTTGATTTCGAGAGTGAGCGAAACTAATGAAAACATTGTTGGGGTAAAACCTAAAGGGAAAGACCTAGCACCAAATCCAATTTGCCATCTGATCTAACTTCTGGAGGCAGTCAAAATGATCCTTAGAATTCTTCCCTACCTTATTCCTGTGCTGAGATACAGGCTGCTCCAACCTGCTGTAAAATGCTTGATTTCGAGAGTGAGCGAAACTAATGAAAACATTGTTGGGGTAAAACCTAAAGGGAAAGACCTAGCACCAAATCCAATTTGCCATCTGATCTAACTTCTGGAGGCAGTCAAAATGATCCTTAGAATTCTTCCCTACCTTATTCCTGTGCTGAGATACAGGCTGCTCCAACCTGCTGTAAAATGCTTGATTTCGAGAGTGAGCGAAACTAATGAAAACATTGTTGGGGTAAAACCTAAAGGGAAAGACCTAGCACCAAATCCAATTTGCCATCTGATCTAACTTCTGGAGGCAGTCAAAATGATCCTTAGAATTCTTCCCTACCTTATTCCTGTGCTGAGATACAGGCTGCTCCAACCTGCTGTAAAATGCTTGATTTCGAGAGTGAGCGAAACTAATGAAAACATTGTTGGGGTAAAAACCTAAAGGGAAAGACCTAGCACCAAATCCAATTTGCCATCTGATCTAACTTCTGGAGGCAGTCAAAATGATCCTTAGAATTCTTCCCTACCTTATTCCTGTGCTGAGATACAGGCTGCTCCAACCTGCTGTAAAATGCTTGATTTCGAGAGTGAGCGAAACTAATGAAAACATTGTTGGGGTAAAACCTAAAGGGAAAGACCTAGCACCAAATCCAATTTGCATCTGATCTAACTTCTGGAGGCAGTCAAAATGATCCTTAGAATTCTTCCTACCTTATTCCTGTGCTGAGATACAGGCTGCTCCAACCTGCTGTAAAATGCTTGATTTCGAGAGTGAGCGAAACTAATGAAAACATTGTTGGGGTAAAACCTAAAGGGAAAGACCTAGCACCAAATCCAATTTGCCATCTGATCTAACTTCTGGAGGCAGTCAAAATGATCCTTAGAATTCTTCCCTACCTTATTCCTGTGCTGAGATACAGGCTGCTCCAACCTGCTGTAAAATGCTTGATTTCGAGAGTGAGCGAAACTAATGAAAACATTGTTGGGGTAAAACCTAAAGGGAAAGACCTAGCACCAAATCCAATTTGCCATCTGATCTAACTTCTGGAGGCAGTCAAAATGATCCTTAGAATTCTTCCCTACCTTATTCCTGTGCTGAGATACAGGCTGCTCCAACCTGCTGTAAAATGCTTGATTTCGAGAGTGAGCGAAACTAATGAAAACATTGTTGGGGTAAAACCTAAAGGGAAAGACCTAGCACCAAATCCAATTTGCCATCTGATCTAACTTCTGGAGGCAGTCAAAATGATCCTTAGAATTCTTCCCTACCTTATTCCTGTGCTGAGATACAGGCTGCTCCAACCTGCTGTAAAATGCTTGATTTCGAGAGTGAGCGAAACTAATGAAAACATTGTTGGGGTAAAACCTAAAGGGAAAGACCTAGCACCAAATCCAATTTGCCATCTGATCTAACTTCTGGAGGCAGTCAAAATGATCCTTAGAATTCTTCCCTACCTTATTCCTGTGCTGAGATACAGGCTGCTCCAACCTGCTGTAAAATGCTTGATTTCGAGAGTGAGCGAAACTAATGAAAACATTGTTGGGGTAAAACCTAAAGGGAAAGACCTAGCACCAAATCCAATTTGCCATCTGATCTAACTTCTGGAGGCAGTCAAAATGATCCTTAGAATTCTTCCCTACCTTATTCCTGTGCTGAGATACAGGCTGCTCCAACCTGCTGTAAAATGCTTGATTTCGAGAGTGAGCGAAACTAATGAAAACATTGTTGGGGTAAAACCTAAAGGGAAAGACCTAGCACCAAATCCAATTTGCCATCTGATCTAACTTCTGGAGGCAGTCAAAATGATCCTTAGAATTCTTCCCTACCTTATTCCTGTGCTGAGATACAGGCTGCTCCAACCTGCTGTAAAATGCTTGATTTCGAGAGTGAGCGAAACTAATGAAAACATTGTGGGGTAAAACCTAAAGGGAAAGACCTAGCACCAAATCCAATTTGCCATCTGATCTAACTTCTGGAGGCAGTCAAAATGATCCTTAGAATTCTTCCCTACCTTATTCCTGTGCTGAGATACAGGCTGCTCCAACCTGCTGTAAAATGCTTGATTTCGAGAGTGAGCGAAACTAATGAAAACATTGTTGGGGTAAAACCTAAAGGGAAAGACCTAGCACCAAATCCAATTTGCCATCTGATCTAACTTCTGGAGGCAGTCAAAATGATCCTTAGAATTCTTCCTACCTTATTCCTGTGCTGAGATACAGGCTGCTCCAACCTGCTGTAAAATGCTTGATTTCGAGAGTGAGCGAAACTAATGAAAACATTGTTGGGGTAAAACCTAAAGGGAAAGACCTAGCACCAAATCCAATTTGCCATCTGATCTAACTTCTGGAGGCAGTCAAAATGATCCTTAGAATTCTTCCCTACCTTATTCCTGTGCTGAGATACAGGCTGCTCCAACCTGCTGTAAAATGCTTGATTTCGAGAGTGAGCGAAACTAATGAAAACATTGTTGGGGTAAAACCTAAAGGGAAAGACCTAGCACCAAATCCAATTTGCCATCTGATCTAACTTCTGGAGGCAGTCAAAATGATCCTTAGAATTCTTCCCTACCTTATTCCTGTGCTGAGATACAGGCTGCTCCAACCTGCTGTAAAATGCTTGATTTCGAGAGTGAGCGAAACTAATGAAAACATTGTTGGGGTAAAACCTAAAGGGAAAGACCTAGCACCAAATCCAATTTGCCATCTGATCTAACTTCTGGAGGCAGTCAAAATGATCCTTAGAATTCTTCCCTACCTTATTCCTGTGCTGAGATACAGGCTGCTCCAACCTGCTGTGAAATGCTTGATTTCGAGAGTGAGCGAAACTAATGAAAACATTGTTGGGGTAAACCTAAAGGGAAAGACCTAGCACCAAATCCAATTTGCCATCTGATCTAACTTCTGGAGGCAGTCAAAATGATCCTTAGAATTCTTCCCTACCTTATTCCTGTGCTGAGATACAGGCTGCTCCAACCTGCTGTAAAATGCTTGATTTCGAGAGTGAGCGAAACTAATGAAAACATTGTTGGGGTAAAACCTAAAGGGAAAGACCTAGCACCAAATCCAATTTGCCATCTGATCTAACTTCTGGAGGCAGTCAAAATGATCCTTAGAATTCTTCCCTACCTTATTCCTGTGCTGAGATTACAGGCTGCTCCAACCTGCTGTAAAATGCTTGATTTCGAGAGTGAGCGAAACTAATGAAAACATTGTTGGGGTAAAACCTAAAGGGAAAGACCTAGCACCAAATCCAATTTGCCATCTGATCTAACTTCTGGAGGCAGTCAAAATGATCCTTAGAATTCTTCCCTACCTTATTCCTGTGCTGAGATACAGGCTGCTCCAACCTGCTGTAAAATGCTTGATTTCGAGAGTGAGCGAAACTAATGAAAACATTGTTGGGGGTAAAACCTAAAGGGAAAGACCTAGCACCAAATCCAATTTGCCATCTGATCTAACTTCTGGAGGCAGTCAAAATGATCCTTAGAATTCTTCCCTACCTTATTCCTGTGCTGAGATACAGGCTGCTCCAACCTGCTGTAAAATGCTTGATTTCGAGAGTGAGCGAAACTAATGAAAACATTGCTGGGGTAAAACCTAAAGGGGAAAGACCTAGCACCAAATCCAATTTGCCATCTGATCTAACTTCTGGAGGCAGTCAAAATGATCCTTAGAATTCTTCCCTACCTTATTCCTGTGCTGAGATACAGGCTGCTCCAACCTGCTGTAAAATGCTTGATTTCGAGAGTGAGCGAAACTAATGAAAAACATTGTTGGGGTAAAACCTAAAGGAAAGACCTAGCACCAAATCCAATTTGCCATCTGATCTAACTTCTGGAGGCAGTCAAAATGATCCTTAGAATTCTTCCCTACCTTATTCCTGTGCTGAGATACAGGCTGCTCCAACCTGCTGTAAAATGCTTGATTTCGAGAGTGAGCGAAAACTAATGAAAACATTGTTGGGGTAAAACCTAAAGGGAAAGACCTAGCACCAAATCCAATTTGCCATCTGATCTAACTTCTGGAGGCAGTCAAAATGATCCTTAGAATTTCTTCCCTACCTTATTCCTGTGCTGAGATACAGGCTGCTCCAACCTGCTGTAAAATGCTTGATTTCGAGAGTGAGCGAAACTAATGAAAACATTGTTGGGGTAAAACCTAAAGGGAAAGACCTAGCACCAAATCCAATTTGCCATCTGATCTAACTTCTGGAGGCAGTCAAAATGATCCTTAGAATTCTTCCCTACCTTATTCCTGTGCTGAGATACAGGCTGCTCCAACCTGCTGTAAAATGCTTGATTTCGAGAGTGAGCGAAACTAATGAAAACATTGTTGGGGTAAAACCTAAAGGGAAAGACCTAGCACCAAATCCAATTTGCCATCTGATCTAACTTCTGGAGGCAGTCAAAATGATCCTTAGAATTCTTCCCTAACCTATTCCTGTGCTGAGATACAGGCTGCTCCAACCTGCTGTAAAATGCTTGATTTCGAGAGTGAGCGAAACTAATGAAAACATTGCTGGGGTAAAACCTAAAGGGAAAGACCTAGCACCAAATCCAATTTGCCATCTGATCTAACTTCTGGAGGCAGTCAAAATGATCCTTAGAATTCTTCCCTACCTTATTCCTGTGCTGAGATACAGGCTGCTCCAACCTGCTGTAAAATGCTTGATTTCGAGAGTGAGCGAAACTAATGAAAACATTGTTGGGGTAAAACCTAAAGGGAAAGACCTAGCACCAAATCCAATTTGCCATCTGATCTAACTTCTGGAGGCAGTCAAAATGATCCTTAGAATTCTTCCCTACCTTATTCCTGTGCTGAGATACAGGCTGCTCCAACCTGCTGTAAAATGCTTGATTTCGAGAGTGAGCGAAACTAATGAAAACATTGTTGGGGTAAAACCTAAAGGGAAAGACCTAGCACCAAATCCAATTTGCCATCTGATCTAACTTCTGGAGGCAGTCAAAATGATCCTTAGAATTCTTCCCTACCTTATTCCTGTGCTGAGATACAGGCTGCTCCAACCTGCTGTAAAATGCTTGATTTCGAGAGTGAGCGAAAACTAATGAAAACATTGTTGGGTAAAACCTAAAGGGAAAGACCTAGCACCAAATCCAATTTGCCATCTGATCTAACTTCTGGAGGCAGTCAATGTGAGTATTTGAATTCTTCCCTACCTTATTCCTGTGCTGAGATACAGGCTGGCTCCAACCTGCTGTAAATGCTTGATTTCGAGAGTGAGCGAAACTAATGAAAACATTGTTGGGGTAAAAACTTAAAGGGAAAGACCTAGACCAAATCCAATTTGCCATCTGATCTAACTTCTGGAGGCAGTCAAAATGAGTATTTGAATTCTTCCCTACCTTATTCCTGTGCTGAGATACAGGCTGCTCCAACCTGCTGTAAAATGCTTGATTTCGAGAGTGAGCGAAACTAATGAAAACATTGTTGGGGTAAAACCTAAAGGGAAAGACCTAGCACCAAATCCAATTTGCCATCTGATCTAACTTCTGGAGGCAGTCAAAATGATCCTTAGAATTCTTCCCTACCTTATTCCTGTGCTGAGATACAGGCTGCTCCAACCTGCTGTAAAATGCTTGATTTCGAGAGTGAGCGAAACTAATGAAAACATTGTTGGGGGTAAAACCTAAAGGGAAAGGTCTAGCACCAAATTGCATTGGCCATCTGATCTAACTTCTGGAGGCAGTCAAAATGATCCTTAGAATTCTTCCCTACCTTATTCCTGTGCTGAGATACAGGCTGCTCCAACCTGCTGTAAAATGCTTGATTTCGAGAGTGAGCGAAACTAATGAAAACATTGTTGGGGTAAAACCTAAAGGGAAAGACCTAGCACCAAATCCAATTTGCCATCTGATCTAACTTCTGGAGGCAGTCAAAATGATCCTTAGAATTCTTCCCTACCTTATTCCTGTGCTGAGATACAGGCTGCTCCAACCTGCTGTAAAATGCTTGATTTCGAGAGTGAGCGAAACTAATGAAAACATTGTTGGGGTAAAACCTAAAGGGAAAGACCTAGCACCAAATCCAATTTGCCATCTGATCTAACTTCTGGAGGCAGTCAAAATGATCCTTAGAATTCTTCCCTACCTTATTCCTGTGCTGAGATACAGGCTGCTCCAACCTGCTGTAAAATGCTTGATTTCGAGAGTGAGCGAAACTAATGAAACATTGTTGGGGTAAAACCTAAAGGGAAAGACCTAGCACCAAATCCAATTTGCCATCTGATCTAACTTCTGGAGGCAGTCAAAATGATCCTTAGAATTCTTCCCTACCTTATTCCTGTGCTGAGATACAGGCTGCTCCAACCTGCTGTAAAATGCTTGATTTCGAGAGTGAGCGAAACTAATGAAAACATTGTTGGGGTAAAACCTAAAGGGAAAGACCTAGCACCAAATCCAATTTGCCATCTGATCTAACTTCTGGAGGCAGTCAAAATGATCCTTAGAATTCTTCCCTACCTTATTCCTGTGCTGAGATACAGGCTGCTCCAACCTGCTGTAAAATGCTTGATTTCGAGAGTGAGCGAAACTAATGAAAACATTGTTGGGGTAAAACCTAAAGGGAAAGGTCTAGCACCAAATTGCATTGGCCATCTGATCTAACTTCTGGAGGCAGTCAAAATGATCCTTAGAATTCTTCCCTACCTTATTCCTGTGCTGAGATACAGGCTGCTCCAACCTGCTGTAAAATGCTTGATTTCGAGAGTGAGCGAAACTAATGAAAACATTGTTGGGGTAAAACCTAAAGGGAAAGACCTAGCACCAAATCCAATTTGCCATCTGATCTAACTTCTGGAGGCAGTCAAAATGATCCTTAGAATTCTTCCCTACCTTATTCCTGTGCTGAGATACAGGCTGCTCCAACCTGCTGTAAAATGCTTGATTTCGAGAGTGAGCGAAACTAATGAAAACATTGTTGGGGTAAAACCTAAAGGGAAAGACCTAGCACCAAATCCAATTTGCCATCTGATCTAACTTCTGGAGCAGTCAAAATGATCCTTAGAATTCTTCCCTACCTTATTCCTGTGCTGAGATACAGGCTGCTCCAACCTGCTGTAAAATGCTTGATTTCGAGAGTGAGCGAAACTAATGAAAACATTGTTGGGGTAAACCTAAAGGAAAGACCTAGCACCAAATCCAATTTGCCATCTGATCTAACTTCTGGAGGCAGTCAAAATGATCCTTAGAATTCTTCCCTACCTTATTCCTGTGCTGAGATACAGGCTGCTCCAACCTGCTGTGAAATGCTTGATTTCGAGAGTGAGCGAAACTAATGAAAACATTGTTGGGTAAAACCTAAAGGGAAAGACCTAGCACCAAATCCAATTTGCCATCTGATCTAACTTCTGGAGGCAGTCAAATGATCCTTAGAATTCTTCCCTACCTTATTCTGTGCTGAGATACAGGCTGCTCCAACCTGCTGTAAAATGCTTGATTTCGAGAGTGAGCGAAACTAATGAAAACATTGTTGGGGTAAAACCTAAAGGGAAAGACCTAGCACCAAATCCAATTTGCCATCTGATCTAACTTCTGGAGGCAGTCAAAATGATCCTTAGAATTCTTTCCCTACCTTATTCCTGTGCTGAGATACAGGCTGCTCCAACCTGCTGTAAAATGCTTGATTTCGAGAGTGAGCGAAACTAATGAAAACATTGTTGGGGTAAAACCTAAAGGGAAAGACCTAGCACCAAATCCAATTTGCCATCTGATCTAACTTCTGGAGGCAGTCAAAATGAGTATTTGAATTCTATCCTACCTTATTCCTGTGCTGAGATACAGGGCTGCTCCAACCTGCTGTAAAATGCTTGATTTCGAGAGTGAGCGAAACTAATGAAAACATTGTTGGGGTAAAACCTAAAGGGAAAGACCTAGCACCAAATCCAATTTGCCATCTGATCTAACTTCTGGAGGCAGTCAAAATGATCCTTAGAATTCTTCCCTACCTTATTCCTGTGCTGAGATACAGGCTGCTCCAACCTGCTGTAAAATGCTTGATTTCGAGAGTGAGCGAAACTAATGAAAACATTGTTGGGGTAAAACCTAAAGGGAAAGACCTAGCACCAAATCCAATTTGCCATCTGATCTAACTTCTGGAGGCAGTCAAAATGATCCTTAGATTCTTCCCTACCTTATTCCTGTGCTGAGATACAGGCTGCTCCAACCTGCTGTAAAATGCTTGATTTCGAGAGTGAGCGAAACTAATGAAAACATTGCTGGGGTAAAACCTAAAGGGAAAGACCTAGCACAAATCCAATTTGCCATCTGATCTAACTTCTGGAGGCAGTCAAAATGATCCTTAGAATTCTTCCCTACCTTATTCCTGTGCTGAGATACAGGCTGCTCCAACCTGCTGTAAAATGCTTGATTTCGAGAGTGAGCGAAACTAATGAAAACATTGCTGGGGTAAAACCTAAAGGGAAAGACCTAGCACCAAATCCAATTTGCCATCTGATCTAACTTCTGGAGGCAGTCCAAAATGATCCTTAGAATTCTTCCCTACCTTATTCCTGTGCTGAGATACAGGCTGCTCCAACCTGCTGTAAAATGCTTGATTTCGAGAGTGAGCGAAACTAATGAAAACATTGTTGGGGTAAAACCTAAAGGGAAAGACCTAGCACCAAATCCAATTTGCCATCTGATCTAACTTCTGGAGGCAGTCAAAATGAGTATTTGAATTCTTCCCTACCTTATTCCTGTGCTGAGATACAGGCTGCTCCAACCTGCTGTAAAATGCTTGATTTCGAGAGTGAGCGAAACCAATGAAAACATTGTTGGGGTAAAACCTAAAGGGAAAGACCTAGCACCAAATCCAATTTGCCATCTGATCTAACTTCTGGAGGCAGTCAAAATGATCCTTAGAATTCTTCCCTACCTTATTCCTGTGCTGAGATACAGGCTGCTCCAACCTGCTGTAAAATGCTTGATTTCGAGAGTGAGCGAAACTAATGAAAACATTGTTGGGGTAAAACCTAAAGGGAAAGACCTAGCACCAAATCCAATTTGCCATCTGATCTAACTTCTGGAGGCAGTCAAAATGATCCTTAGAATTCTTCCCTACCTTATTCCTGTGCTGAGATACAGGCTGCTCCAACCTGCTGTAAAATGCTTGATTTCGAGAGTGAGCGAAACTAATGAAAACATTGTTGGGGTAAAACCTAAAGGGAAAGACCTAGCACCAAATCCAATTTGCCATCTGATCTAACTTCTGGAGGCAGTCAAAATGATCCTTAGAATTCTTCCCTACCTTATTCCTGTGCTGAGATACAGGCTGCTCCAACCTGCTGTAAAATGCTTGATTTCGAGAGTGAGCGAAACTAATGAAAACATTGTTGGGGTAAAACCTAAAGGGAAAGACCTAGCACCAAATCCAATTTGCCATCTGATCTAACTTCTGGAGGCAGTCAAAATGATCCTTAGAATTCTTCCCTACCTTATTCCTGTGCTGAGATACAGGCTGCTCCAACCTGCTGTAAAATGCTTGATTTCGAGAGTGAGCGAAACTAATGAAAACATTGTTGGGGTAAAACCTAAAGGGAAAGACCTAGCACCAAATCCAATTTGCCATCTGATCTAACTTCTGGAGGCAGTCAAAATGATCCTTAGAATTCTTCCCTACCTTATTCCTGTGCTGAGATACAGGGCTGCTCCAACCTGCTGTAAAATGCTTGATTTCGAGAGTGAGCGAAACTAATGAAAACATTGTTGGGGTAAAACCTAAAGGGAAAGACCTAGCACCAAATCCAATTTGCCATCTGATCTAACTTCTGGAGGCAGTCAAAATGATCCTTAGAATTCTTCCCTACCTTATTCCTGTGCTGAGATACAGGCTGCTCCAACCTGCTGTAAAATGCTTGATTTCGAGAGTGAGCGAAACTAATGAAAACATTGCTGGGGTAAAACCTAAAGGGAAAGACCTAGCACCAAATCCAATTTGCCATCTGATCTAACTTCTGGAGGCAGTCAATGTGAGTATTTGAATTCTTCCCTACCTTATTCCTGTGCTGAGATACAGGCTGCTCCAACCTGCTGTAAAATGCTTGATTTCGAGAGTGAGCGAAACTAATGAAAACATTGTTGGGGTAAAACCTTAAAGGAAAGACCTAGCACCAAATCCAATTTGCCATCTGATCTAACTTCTGGAGGCAGTCAAAATGAGTATTTGAATTCTTCCCTACCTTATTCCTGTGCTGAGATACAGGCTGCTCCAACCTGCTGTAAAATGCTTGATTTCGAGAGTGAGCGAAACTAATGAAAACATTGTTGGGGTAAAACCTAAAGGGAAAGACCTAGCACCAAATCCAATTTGCCATCTGATCTAACTTCTGGAGGCAGTCAAAATGATCCTTAGAATTCTTCCCTACCTTATTCCTGTGCTGAGATACAGGCTGCTCCAACCTGCTTGTAAAATGCTTGATTTCGAGAGTGAGCGAAACTAATGAAAACATTGTTGGGGTAAAACCTAAAGGGAAAGACCTAGCACCAAATCCAATTTGCCATCTGATCTAACTTCTGGAGGCAGTCAAAATGATCCTTAGAATTCTTCCCTACCTTATTCCTGTGCTGAGATACAGGCTGCTCCAACCTGCTGTAAAATGCTTGATTTCGAGAGTGAGCGAAACTAATGAAAACATTGCTGGGGTAAAACCTAAAGGGAAAGACCTAGCACCAAATCCATTTGCCATCTGATCTAACTTCTGGAGGCAGTCAAAATGATCCTTAGAATTCTTCCCTACCTTATTTCCTGTGCTGAGATACAGGCTGCTCCAACCTGCTGTAAAATGCTTGATTTCGAGAGTGAGCGAAACTAATGAAAACATTGCTGGGGTAAAACCTAAAGGGAAAGACCTAGCACCAAATCCAATTTGCCATCTGATCTAACTTCTGGAGGCAGTCAAAATGATCCTTAGAATTCTTCCCTACCTTATTCCTGTGCTGAGATACAGGCTGCTCCAACCTGCTGTAAAATGCTTGATTTCGAGAGTGAGCGAAACTAATGAAAACATTGTTGGGGTAAAACCTAAAGGGAAAGACCTAGCACCAAATCCAATTTGCCATCTGATCTAACTTCTGGAGGCAGTCAAAATGAGTATTTGAATTCTTCCCTACCTTATTCCTGTGCTGAGATACAGGCTGCTCCAACCTGCTGTAAATTGCTTGATTTCAAGAGTGAGCGAAACCAATGAAAACATTGTTGGGGTAAAACCTAAAGGGAAAGACCTAGCACCAAATCCAATTTGCCATCTGATCTAACTTCTGGAGGCAGTCAAAATGATCCTTAGAATTCTTCCCTACCTTATTCCTGTGCTGAGATACAGGCTGCTCCAACCTGCTGTAAAATGCTTGATTTCGAGAGTGAGCGAAACTAATGAAAACATTGTTGGGGTAAAACCTAAAGGGAAAGACCTAGCACCAAATCCAATTTGCCATCTGATCTAACTTCTGGAGGCAGTCAAAATGATCCTTAGAATTCTTCCCTACCTTATTCCTGTGCTGAGATACAGGCTGCTCCAACCTGCTGTAAAATGCTTGATTTCGAGAGTGAGCGAAACTAATGAAAACATTGTTGGGGTAAAACCTAAAGGGAAAGACCTAGCACCAAATCCAATTTGCCATCTGATCTAACTTCTGGAGGCAGTCAAAATGATCCTTAGAATTCTTCCCTACCTTATTCCTGTGCTGAGATACAGGCTGCTCCAACCTGCTGTAAAATGCTTGATTTCGAGAGTGAGCGAAACTAATGAAAACATTGTTGGGGTAAAACCTAAAGGGAAAGACCTAGCACCAAATCCAATTTGCCATCTGATCTAACTTCTGGAGGCAGTCAAAATGATCCTTAGAATTCTTCCCTACCTTATTCCTGTGCTGAGATACAGGCTGCTCCAACCTGCTGTAAAATGCTTGATTTCGAGAGTGAGCGAAACTAATGAAAACATTGTTGGGGTAAAACCTAAAGGGAAAGACCTAGCACCAAATCCAATTTGCCATCTGATCTAACTTCTGGAGGCAGTCAAAATGATCCTTAGAATTCTTCCCTACCTTATTCCTGTGCTGAGATACAGGCTGCTCCAACCTGCTGTAAAATGCTTGATTTCGAGAGTGAGCGAAACTAATGAAAACATTGTTGGGGTAAAACCTAAAGGGAAAGACCTAGCACCAAATCCAATTTGCCATCTGATCTAACTTCTGGAGGCAGTCAAAATGATCCTTAGAATTCTTCCCTACCTTATTCCTGTGCTGAGATACAGGCTGCTCCAACCTGCTGTAAAATGCTTGATTTCGAGAGTGAGCGAAACTAATGAAAACATTGTTGGGGTAAAACCTAAAGGGAAAGACCTAGCACCAAATCCAATTTGCCATCTGATCTAACTTCTGGAGGCAGTCAAAATGATCCTTAGAATTCTTCCCTACCTTATTCCTGTGCTGAGATACAGGCTGCTCCAACCTGCTGTAAAATGCTTGATTTCGAGAGTGAGCGAAACTAATGAAAACATTGTTGGGGTAAAACCTAAAGGGAAAGACCTAGCACCAAATCCAATTTGCCATCTGATCTAACTTCTGGAGGCAGTCAAAATGATCCTTAGAATTCTTCCCTACCTTATTCCTGTGCTGAGATACAGGCTGCTCCAACCTGCTGTAAAATGCTTGATTTCGAGAGTGAGCGAAACTAATGAAAACATTGCTGGGGTAAAACCTAAAGGGAAAGACCTAGCACCAAATCCAATTTGCCATCTGATCTAACTTCTGGAGGCAGTCAATGTGAGTATTTGAATTCTTCCCTACCTTATTCCTGTGCTGAGATACAGGCTGCTCCAACCTGCTGTAAAATGCTTGATTTCGAGAGTGAGCGAAACTAATGAAAACATTGTTGGGGTAAAACTTAAAGGGAAAGACCTAGCACCAAATCCAATTTGCCATCTGATCTAACTTCTGGAGGCAGTCAAAATGAGTATTTGAATTCTTCCCTACCTTATTCCTGTGCTGAGATACAGGCTGCTCCAACCTGCTGTAAAATGCTTGATTTCGAGAGTGAGCGAAACTAATGAAAACATTGTTGGGGTAAAACCTAAAGGGAAAGACCTAGCACCAAATCCAATTTGCCATCTGATCTAACTTCTGGAGGCAGTCAAAATGATCCTTAGAATTCTTCCCTACCTTATTCCTGTGCTGAGATACAGGCTGCTCCAACCTGCTGTAAAATGCTTGATTTCGAGAGTGAGCGAAACTAATGAAAACATTGTTGGGGTAAAACCTAAAGGGAAAGACCTAGCACCAAATCCAATTTGCCATCTGATCTAACTTCTGGAGGCAGTCAAAATGATCCTTAGAATTCTTCCCTACCTTATTCCTGTGCTGAGATACAGGCTGCTCCAACCTGCTGTAAAATGCTTGATTTCGAGAGTGAGCGAAACTAATGAAAACATTGTTGGGGTAAAACCTAAAGGGAAAGACCTAGCACCAAATCCAATTTGCCATCTGATCTAACTTCTGGAGGCAGTCAAAATGATCCTTAGAATTCTTCCCTACCTTATTCCTGTGCTGAGATACAGGCTGCTCCAACCTGCTGTAAAATGCTTGATTTCGAGAGTGAGCGAAACTAATGAAAACATTGTTGGGGTAAAACCTAAAGGGAAAGACCTAGCACCAAATCCAATTTGCCATCTGATCTAACTTCTGGAGGCACTCAAAATGATCCTTAGAATTCTTCCCTACCTTATTCCTGTGCTGAGATACAGGCTGCTCCAACCTGCTGTAAAATGCTTGATTTCGAGAGTGAGCGAAACTAATGAAAACATTGTTGGGGTAAAACCTAAAGGGAAAGGTCTAGCACCAAATTGCATTGGCCATCTGATCTAACTTCTGGAGGCAGTCAAAATGATCCTTAGAATTCTTCCCTACCTTATTCCTGTGTTGAGATACAGGCTGCTCCAACCTGCTGTAAAATGCTTGATTTCGAGAGTGAGCGAAACTAATGAAAACATTGTTGGGGTAAAACCTAAAGGGAAAGACCTAGCACCAAATCCAATTTGCCATCTGATCTAACTTCTGGAGGCAGTCAAAATGATCCTTAGAATTCTTCCCTACCTTATTCCTGTGCTGAGATACAGGCTGCTCCAACCTGCTGTAAAATGCTTGATTTCGAGAGTGAGCGAAACTAATGAAAACATTGTTGGGGTAAAACCTAAAGGGAAAGACCTAGCACCAAATCCAATTTGCCATCTGATCTAACTTCTGGAGGCAGTCAAAATGATCCTTAGAATTCTTCCCTACCTTATTCCTGTGCTGAGATACAGGCTGCTCCAACCTGCTGTAAAATGCTTGATTTCGAGAGTGAGCGAAACTAATGAAAACATTGTTGGGGTAAAACCTAAAGGGAAAGACCTAGCACCAAATCCAATTTGCCATCTGATCTAACTTCTGGAGGCAGTCAAAATGATCCTTAGAATTCTTCCCTACCTTATTCCTGTGCTGAGATACAGGCTGCTCCAACCTGCTGTAAAATGCTTGATTTCGAGAGTGAGCGAAACTAATGAAAACATTGTTGGGGTAAAACCTAAAGGGAAAGACCTAGCACCAAATCCAATTTGCCATCTGATCTAACTTCTGGAGGCAGTCAAAATGATCCTTAGAATTCTTCCCTACCTTATTCCTGTGCTGAGATACAGGCTGCTCCAACCTGCTGTAAAATGCTTGATTTCGAGAGTGAGCGAAACTAATGAAAACATTGTTGGGGTAAAACCTAAAGGGAAAGACCTAGCACCAAATCCAATTTGCCATCTGATCTAACTTCTGGAGGCAGTCAAAGTGAGTATTTGAATTCTTCCCTACCTTCTTCCTGTGCTGAGATACAGGCTGCTCCAACCTGCTGTAAAATGCTTGATTTCGAGAGTGAGCGAAACTAATGAAAACATTGTTGGGGTAAAACCTAAAGGGAAAGACCTAGCACCAAATCCAATTTGCCATCTGATCTAACTTCTGGAGGCAGTCAAAATGATCCTTAGAATTCTTCCCTACCTTATTCCTGTGCTGAGATACAGGCTGCTCCAACCTGCTGTAAAATGCTTGATTTCGAGAGTGAGCGAAACTAATGAAAACATTGTTGGGGTAAAACCTAAAGGGAAAGACCTAGCACCAAATCCAATTTGCCATCTGATCTAACTTCTGGAGGCAGTCAAAATGATCCTTAGAATTCTTCCCTACCTTATTCCTGTGCTGAGATACAGGCTGCTCCAACCTGCTGTAAAATGCTTGATTTCGAGAGTGAGCGAAACTAATGAAAACATTGTTGGGGTAAAACCTAAAGGGAAAGACCTAGCACCAAATCCAATTTGCCATCTGATCTAACTTCTGGAGGCAGTCAAAATGATCCTTAGAATTCTTCCCTACCTTATTCCTGTGCTGAGATACAGGCTGCTCCAACCTGCTGTAAAATGCTTGATTTCGAGAGTGAGCGAAACTAATGAAAACATTGTTGGGGTAAAACCTAAAGGGAAAGACCTAGCACCAAATCCAATTTGCCATCTGATCTAACTTCTGGAGGCAGTCAAAATGAGTATTTGAATTCTATCCTACCTTATTCCTGTGCTGAGATACAGGCTGCTCCAACCTGCTGTAAAATGCTTGATTTCGAGAGTGAGCGAAACTAATGAAAACATTGTTGGGGTAAAACCTAAAGGGAAAGACCTAGCACCAAATCCAATTTGCCATCTGATCTAACTTCTGGAGGCAGTCAAAATGATCCTTAGAATTCTTCCCTACCTTATTCCTGTGCTGAGATACAGGCTGCTCCAACCTGCTGTAAAATGCTTGATTTCGAGAGTGAGCGAAACTAATGAAAACATTGTTGGGGTAAAACCTAAAGGGAAAGGTCTAGCACCAAATTGCATTGGCCATCTGATCTAACTTCTGGAGGCAGTCAAAATGATCCTTAGAATTCTTCCCTACCTTATTCCTGTGCTGAGATACAGGCTGCTCCAACCTGCTGTAAAATGCTTGATTTCGAGAGTGAGCGAAACTAATGAAAACATTGTTGGGGTAAAACCTAAAGGGAAAGACCTAGCACCAAATCCAATTTGCCATCTGATCTAACTTCTGGAGGCAGTCAAAATGATCCTTAGAATTCTTCCCTACCTTATTCCTGTGCTGAGATACAGGCTGCTCCAACCTGCTGTAAAATGCTTGATTTCGAGAGTGAGCGAAACTAATGAAAACATTGTTGGGGTAAAACCTAAAGGGAAAGACCTAGCACCAAATCCAATTTGCCATCTGATCTAACTTCTGGAGGCAGTCAAAATGATCCTTAGAATTCTTCCCTACCTTATTCCTGTGCTGAGATACAGGCTGCTCCAACCTGCTGTAAAATGCTTGATTTCGAGAGTGAGCGAAACTAATGAAAACATTGTTGGGGTAAAACCTAAAGGGAAAGACCTAGCACCAAATCCAATTTGCCATCTGATCTAACTTCTGGAGGCAGTCAAAATGATCCTTAGAATTCTTCCCTACCTTATTCCTGTGCTGAGATACAGGCTGCTCCAACCTGCTGTAAAATGCTTGATTTCGAGAGTGAGCGAAACTAATGAAAACATTGTTGGGGTAAAACCTAAAGGGAAAGACCTAGCACCAAATCCAATTTGCCATCTGATCTAACTTCTGGAGGCACTCAAAATGATCCTTAGAATTCTTCCCTACCTTATTCCTGTGCTGAGATACAGGCTGCTCCAACCTGCTGTAAAATGCTTGATTTCGAGAGTGAGCGAAACTAATGAAAACATTGTTGGGGTAAAACCTAAAGGGAAAGGTCTAGCACCAAATTGCATTGGCCATCTGATCTAACTTCTGGAGGCAGTCAAAATGATCCTTAGAATTCTTCCCTACCTTATTCCTGTGCTGAGATACAGGCTGCTCCAACCTGCTGTAAAATGCTTGATTTCGAGAGTGAGCGAAACTAATGAAAACATTGTTGGGGTAAAACCTAAAGGGAAAGACCTAGCACCAAATCCAATTTGCCATCTGATCTAACTTCTGGAGGCAGTCAAAATGATCCTTAGAATTCTTCCCTACCTTATTCCTGTGCTGAGATACAGGCTGCTCCAACCTGCTGTAAAATGCTTGATTTCGAGAGTGAGCGAAACTAATGAAAACATTGTTGGGGTAAAACCTAAAGGGAAAGACCTAGCACCAAATCCAATTTGCCATCTGATCTAACTTCTGGAGGCAGTCAAAATGATCCTTAGAATTCTTCCCTACCTTATTCCTGTGCTGAGATACAGGCTGCTCCAACCTGCTGTAAAATGCTTGATTTCGAGAGTGAGCGAAACTAATGAAAACATTGTTGGGGTAAAACCTAAAGGGAAAGACCTAGCACCAAATCCAATTTGCCATCTGATCTAACTTCTGGAGGCAGTCAAAATGATCCTTAGAATTCTTCCCTACCTTATTCCTGTGCTGAGATACAGGCTGCTCCAACCTGCTGTAAAATGCTTGATTTCGAGAGTGAGCGAAACTAATGAAAACATTGTTGGGGTAAAACCTAAAGGGAAAGACCTAGCACCAAATCCAATTTGCCATCTGATCTAACTTCTGGAGGCAGTCAAAATGATCCTTAGAATTCTTCCCTACCTTATTCCTGTGCTGAGATACAGGCTGCTCCAACCTGCTGTAAAATGCTTGATTTCGAGAGTGAGCGAAACTAATGAAAACGTTGTTGGGGTAAAACCTAAAGGGAAAGGTCTAGCACCAAATTGCATTGGCCATCTGATCTAACTTCTGGAGGCAGTCAAAATGATCCTTAGAATTCTTCCCTACCTTATTCCTGTGCTGAGATACAGGCTGCTCCAACCTGCTGTAAAATGCTTGATTTCGAGAGTGAGCGAAACTAATGAAAACATTGTTGGGGTAAAACCTAAAGGGAAAGACCTAGCACCAAATCCAATTTGCCATCTGATCTAACTTCTGGAGGCAGTCAAAATGATCCTTAGAATTCTTCCCTACCTTATTCCTGTGCTGAGATACAGGCTGCTCCAACCTGCTGTAAAATGCTTGATTTCGAGAGTGAGCGAAACTAATGAAAACATTGTTGGGGTAAAACCTAAAGGGAAAGACCTAGCACCAAATCCAATTTGCCATCTGATCTAACTTCTGGAGGCACTCAAAATGATCCTTAGAATTCTTCCCTACCTTATTCCTGTGCTGAGATACAGGCTGCTCCAACCTGCTGTAAAATGCTTGATTTCGAGAGTGAGCGAAACTAATGAAAACATTGTTGGGGTAAAACCTAAAGGGAAAGACCTAGCACCAAATCCAATTTGCCATCTGATCTAACTTCTGGAGGCAGTCAAAATGATCCTTAGAATTCTTCCCTACCTTATTCCTGTGCTGAGATACAGGCTGCTCCAACCTGCTGTAAAATGCTTGATTTCGAGAGTGAGCGAAACTAATGAAAACATTGTTGGGGTAAAACCTAAAGGGAAAGACCTAGCACCAAATCCAATTTGCCATCTGATCTAACTTCTGGAGGCAGTCAAAATGAGTATTTGAATTCTTCCCTACCTTATTCCTGTGCTGAGATACAGGCTGCTCCAACCTGCTGTAAAATGCTTGATTTCGAGAGTGAGCGAAACTAATGAAAACATTGTTGGGGTAAAACCTAAAGGGAAAGGTCTAGCACCAAATTGCATTGGCCATCTGATCTAACTTCTGGAGGCAGTCAAAATGATCCTTAGAATTCTTCCCTACCTTATTCCTGTGCTGAGATACAGGCTGCTCCAACCTGCTGTAAAATGCTTGATTTCGAGAGTGAGCGAAACTAATGAAAACATTGTTGGGGTAAAACCTAAAGGGAAAGACCTAGCACCAAATCCAATTTGCCATCTGATCTAACTTCTGGAGGCAGTCAAAATGATCCTTAGAATTCTTCCCTACCTTATTCCTGTGCTGAGATACAGGCTGCTCCAACCTGCTGTAAAATGCTTGATTTCGAGAGTGAGCGAAACTAATGAAAACATTGTTGGGGTAAAACCTAAAGGGAAAGACCTAGCACCAAATCCAATTTGCCATCTGATCTAACTTCTGGAGGCAGTCAAAATGATCCTTAGAATTCTTCCCTACCTTATTCCTGTGCTGAGATACAGGCTGCTCCAACCTGCTGTAAAATGCTTGATTTCGAGAGTGAGCGAAACTAATGAAAACATTGTTGGGGTAAAACCTAAAGGGAAAGACCTAGCACCAAATCCAATTTGCCATCTGATCTAACTTCTGGAGGCAGTCAAAATGAGTATTTGAATTCTTCCCTACCTTATTCCTGTGCTGAGATACAGGCTGCTCCAACCTGCTGTAAAATGCTTGATTTCGAGAGTGAGCGAAACTAATGAAAACATTGTTGGGGTAAAACCTAAAGGGAAAGGTCTAGCACCAAATTGCATTGGCCATCTGATCTAACTTCTGGAGGCAGTCAAAATGATCCTTAGAATTCTTCCCTACCTTATTCCTGTGCTGAGATACAGGCTGCTCCAACCTGCTGTAAAATGCTTGATTTCGAGAGTGAGCGAAACTAATGAAAACATTGTTGGGGTAAAACCTAAAGGGAAAGACCTAGCACCAAATCCAATTTGCCATCTGATCTAACTTCTGGAGGCAGTCAAAATGATCCTTAGAATTCTTCCCTACCTTATTCCTGTGCTGAGATACAGGCTGCTCCAACCTGCTGTAAAATGCTTGATTTCGAGAGTGAGCGAAACTAATGAAAACATTGTTGGGGTAAAACCTAAAGGGAAAGACCTAGCACCAAATCCAATTTGCCATCTGATCTAACTTCTGGAGGCAGTCAAAATGATCCTTAGAATTCTTCCCTACCTTATTCCTGTGCTGAGATACAGGCTGCTCCAACCTGCTGTAAAATGCTTGATTTCGAGAGTGAGCGAAACTAATGAAAACATTGTTGGGGTAAAACCTAAAGGGAAAGACCTAGCACCAAATCCAATTTGCCATCTGATCTAACTTCTGGAGGCAGTCAAAATGATCCTTAGAATTCTTCCCTACCTTATTCCTGTGCTGAGATACAGGCTGCTCCAACCTGCTGTAAAATGCTTGATTTCGAGAGTGAGCGAAACTAATGAAAACATTGTTGGGGTAAAACCTAAAGGGAAAGACCTAGCACCAAATCCAATTTGCCATCTGATCTAACTTCTGGAGGCAGTCAAAATGATCCTTAGAATTCTTCCCTACCTTATTCCTGTGCTGAGATACAGGCTGCTCCAACCTGCTGTAAAATGCTTGATTTCGAGAGTGAGCGAAACTAATGAAAACATTGTTGGGGTAAAACCTAAAGGGAAAGACCTAGCACCAAATCCAATTTGCCATCTGATCTAACTTCTGGAGGCAGTCAAAATGAGTATTTGAATTCTATCCTACCTTATTCCTGTGCTGAGATACAGGCTGCTCCAACCTGCTGTAAAATGCTTGATTTCGAGAGTGAGCGAAACTAATGAAAACATTGTTGGGGTAAAACCTAAAGGGAAAGACCTAGCACCAAATCCAATTTGCCATCTGATCTAACTTCTGGAGGCAGTCAAAATGATCCTTAGAATTCTTCCCTACCTTATTCCTGTGCTGAGATACAGGCTGCTCCAACCTGCTGTAAAATGCTTGATTTCGAGAGTGAGCGAAACTAATGAAAACATTGTTGGGGTAAAACCTAAAGGGAAAGACCTAGCACCAAATCCAATTTGCCATCTGATCTAACTTCTGGAGGCAGTCAAAATGATCCTTAGAATTCTTCCCTACCTTATTCCTGTGCTGAGATACAGGCTGCTCCAACCTGCTGTAAAATGCTTGATTTCGAGAGTGAGCGAAACTAATGAAAACATTGTTGGGGTAAAACCTAAAGGGAAAGACCTAGCACCAAATCCAATTTGCCATCTGATCTAACTTCTGGAGGCAGTCAAAATGATCCTTAGAATTCTTCCCTACCTTATTCCTGTGCTGAGATACAGGCTGCTCCAACCTGCTGTAAAATGCTTGATTTCGAGAGTGAGCGAAACTAATGAAAACATTGCTGGGGTAAAACCTAAAGGGAAAGACCTAGCACCAAATCCAATTTGCCATCTGATCTAACTTCTGGAGGCAGTCAAAATGATCCTTTGAATTCTTCCCTACCTTATTCCTGTGCTGAGATACAGGCTGCTCCAACCTGCTGTAAAGTGCTTGATTTCGAGAGTGAGCGAAACTAATGAAAACATTGTTGGGGTAAAACCTAAAGGGAAAGACCTAGCACCAAATCCAATTTGCCATCTGATCTAACTTCTGGAGGCAGTCAAAATGATCCTTAGAATTCTTCCCTACCTTATTCCTGTGCTGAGATACAGGCTGCTCCAACCTGCTGTAAAATGCTTGATTTCGAGAGTGAGCGAAACTAATGAAAACATTGTTGGGGTAAAACCTAAAGGGAAAGACCTAGCACCAAATCCAATTTGCCATCTGATCTAACTTCTGGAGGCAGTCAAAATGATCCTTAGAATTCTTCCCTACCTTATTCCTGTGCTGAGATACAGGCTGCTCCAACCTGCTGTAAAATGCTTGATTTCGAGAGTGAGCGAAACTAATGAAAACATTGTTGGGGTAAAACCTAAAGGGAAAGACCTAGCACCAAATCCAATTTGCCATCTGATCTAACTTCTGGAGGCAGTCAAAATGATCCTTAGAATTCTTCCCTACCTTATTCCTGTGCTGAGATACAGGCTGCTCCAACCTGCTGTAAAATGCTTGATTTCGAGAGTGAGCGAAACTAATGAAAACATTGTTGGGGTAAAACCTAAAGGGAAAGACCTAGCACCAAATCCAATTTGCCATCTGATCTAACTTCTGGAGGCACTCAAAATGATCCTTAGAATTCTTCCCTACCTTATTCCTGTGCTGAGATACAGGCTGCTCCAACCTGCTGTAAAATGCTTGATTTCGAGAGTGAGCGAAACTAATGAAAACATTGTTGGGGTAAAACCTAAAGGGAAAGGTCTAGCACCAAATTGCATTGGCCATCTGATCTAACTTCTGGAGGCAGTCAAAATGATCCTTAGAATTCTTCCCTACCTTATTCCTGTGCTGAGATACAGGCTGCTCCAACCTGCTGTAAAATGCTTGATTTCGAGAGTGAGCGAAACTAATGAAAACATTGTTGGGGTAAAACCTAAAGGGAAAGACCTAGCACCAAATCCAATTTGCCATCTGATCTAACTTCTGGAGGCAGTCAAAATGATCCTTAGAATTCTTCCCTACCTTATTCCTGTGCTGAGATACAGGCTGCTCCAACCTGCTGTAAAATGCTTGATTTCGAGAGTGAGCGAAACTAATGAAAACATTGTTGGGGTAAAACCTAAAGGGAAAGACCTAGCACCAAATCCAATTTGCCATCTGATCTAACTTCTGGAGGCAGTCAAAATGATCCTTAGAATTCTTCCCTACCTTATTCCTGTGCTGAGATACAGGCTGCTCCAACCTGCTGTAAAATGCTTGATTTCGAGAGTGAGCGAAACTAATGAAAACATTGTTGGGGTAAAACCTAAAGGGAAAGACCTAGCACCAAATCCAATTTGCCATCTGATCTAACTTCTGGAGGCAGTCAAAATGATCCTTAGAATTCTTCCCTACCTTATTCCTGTGCTGAGATACAGGCTGCTCCAACCTGCTGTAAAATGCTTGATTTCGAGAGTGAGCGAAACTAATGAAAACATTGTTGGGGTAAAACCTAAAGGGAAAGACCTAGCACCAAATCCAATTTGCCATCTGATCTAACTTCTGGAGGCAGTCAAAATGATCCTTAGAATTCTTCCCTACCTTATTCCTGTGCTGAGATACAGGCTGCTCCAACCTGCTGTAAAATGCTTGATTTCGAGAGTGAGCGAAACTAATGAAAACATTGTTGGGGTAAAACCTAAAGGGAAAGACCTAGCACCAAATCCAATTTGCCATCTGATCTAACTTCTGGAGGCAGTCAAAATGATCCTTAGAATTCTTCCCTACCTTATTCCTGTGCTGAGATACAGGCTGCTCCAACCTGCTGTAAAATGCTTGATTTCGAGAGTGAGCGAAACTAATGAAAACATTGTTGGGGTAAAACCTAAAGGGAAAGACCTAGCACCAAATCCAATTTGCCATCTGATCTAACTTCTGGAGGCAGTCAAAATGAGTATTTGAATTCTATCCTACCTTATTCCTGTGCTGAGATACAGGCTGCTCCAACCTGCTGTAAAATGCTTGATTTCGAGAGTGAGCGAAACTAATGAAAACATTGTTGGGGTAAAACCTAAAGGGAAAGACCTAGCACCAAATCCAATTTGCCATCTGATCTAACTTCTGGAGGCAGTCAAAATGATCCTTAGAATTCTTCCCTACCTTATTCCTGTGCTGAGATACAGGCTGCTCCAACCTGCTGTAAAATGCTTGATTTCGAGAGTGAGCGAAACTAATGAAAACATTGTTGGGGTAAAACCTAAAGGGAAAGACCTAGCACCAAATCCAATTTGCCATCTGATCTAACTTCTGGAGGCAGTCAAAATGATCCTTAGAATTCTTCCCTACCTTATTCCTGTGCTGAGATACAGGCTGCTCCAACCTGCTGTAAAATGCTTGATTTCGAGAGTGAGCGAAACTAATGAAAACATTGCTGGGGTAAAACCTAAAGGGAAAGACCTAGCACCAAATCCAATTTGCCATCTGATCTAACTTCTGGAGGCAGTCAAAATGATCCTTTGAATTCTTCCCTACCTTATTCCTGTGCTGA
Source organism: Melanerpes formicivorus (assembly GCF_026170545.1). Classification (NCBI taxonomy): domain Eukaryota; kingdom Metazoa; phylum Chordata; class Aves; order Piciformes; family Picidae; genus Melanerpes; species Melanerpes formicivorus. Next base: position 10,151 of record NW_027144407.1, on the reverse strand, counting down.
GATACAGGCTGCTCCAACCTGCTGTAAAGTGCTTGATTTCGAGAGTGAGCGAAACTAATGAAAACATTGTTGGGGTAAAACCTAAAGGGAAAGACCTAGCACCAAATCCAATTTGCCATCTGATCTAACTTCTGGAGGCAGTCAAAATGATCCTTAGAATTCTTCCCTACCTTATTCCTGTGCTGAGATACAGGCTGCTCCAACCTGCTGTAAAATGCTTGATTTCGAGAGTGAGCGAAACTAATGAAAACATTGTTGGGGTAAAACCTAAAGGGAAAGACCTAGCACCAAATCCAATTTGCCATCTGATCTAACTTCTGGAGGCAGTCAAAATGAGTATTTGAATTCATCCCTACCTTATTCCTGTGCTGAGATACAGGCTGCTCCAACCTGCTGTAAAATGCTTGATTTCGAGAGTGAGCGAAACTAATGAAAACATTGTTGGGGTAAAACCTAAAGGGAAAGACCTAGCACCAAATCCAATTTGCCATCTGATCTAACTTCTGGAGGCAGTCAAAATGATCCTTAGAATTCTTCCCTACCTTATTCCTGTGCTGAGATACAGGCTGCTCCAACCTGCTGTAAAATGCTTGATTTCGAGAGTGAGCGAAACTAATGAAAACATTGTTGGGGTAAAACCTAAAGGGAAAGACCTAGCACCAAATCCAATTTGCCATCTGATCTAACTTCTGGAGGCAGTCAAAATGATCCTTAGAATTCTTCCCTACCTTATTCCTGTGCTGAGATACAGGCTGCTCCAACCTGCTGTAAAATGCTTGATTTCGAGAGTGAGCGAAACTAATGAAAACATTGTTGGGGTAAAACCTAAAGGGAAAGACCTAGCACCAAATCCAATTTGCCATCTGATCTAACTTCTGGAGGCAGTCAAAATGATCCTTAGAATTCTTCCCTACCTTATTCCTGTGCTGAGATACAGGCTGCTCCAACCTGCTGTAAAATGCTTGATTTCGAGAGTGAGCGAAACTAATGAAAACATTGTTGGGGTAAAACCTAAAGGGAAAGACCTAGCACCAAATCCAATTTGCCATCTGATCTAACTTCTGGAGGCAGTCAAAATGAGTATTTGAATTCTTCCCTACCTTATTCCTGTGCTGAGATACAGGCTGCTCCAACCTGCTGTAAAATGCTTGATTTCAAGAGTGAGCGAAACTAATGAAAACATTGTTGGGGTAAAACCTAAAGGGAAAGACCTAGCACCAAATCCAATTTGCCATCTGATCTAACTTCTGGAGGCAGTCAAAATGATCCTTAGAATTCTTCCCTACCTTATTCCTGTGCTGAGATACAGGCTGCTCCAACCTGCTGTAAAATGCTTGATTTCGAGAGTGAGCGAAACTAATGAAAACATTGTTGGGGTAAAACCTAAAGGGAAAGACCTAGCACCAAATCCAATTTGCCATCTGATCTAACTTCTGGAGGCAGTCAAAATGATCCTTAGAATTCTTCCCTACCTTATTCCTGTGCTGAGATACAGGCTGCTCCAACCTGCTGTAAAATGCTTGATTTCGAGAGTGAGCGAAACTAATGAAAACATTGTTGGGGTAAAACCTAAAGGGAAAGACCTAGCACCAAATCCAATTTGCCATCTGATCTAACTTCTGGAGGCAGTCAAAATGATCCTTAGAATTCTTCCCTACCTTATTCCTGTGCTGAGATACAGGCTGCTCCAACCTGCTGTAAAATGCTTGATTTCGAGAGTGAGCGAAACTAATGAAAACATTGTTGGGGTAAAACCTAAAGGGAAAGACCTAGCACCAAATCCAATTTGCCATCTGATCTAACTTCTGGAGGCAGTCAAAATGATCCTTAGAATTCTTCCCTACCTTATTCCTGTGCTGAGATACAGGCTGCTCCAACCTGCTGTAAAATGCTTGATTTCGAGAGTGAGCGAAACTAATGAAAACATTGTTGGGGTAAAACCTAAAGGGAAAGACCTAGCACCAAATCCAATTTGCCATCTGATCTAACTTCTGGAGGCAGTCAAAATGATCCTTAGAATTCTTCCCTACCTTATTCCTGTGCTGAGATACAGGCTGCTCCAACCTGCTGTAAAATGCTTGATTTCGAGAGTGAGCGAAACTAATGAAAACATTGTTGGGGTAAAACCTAAAGGGAAAGACCTAGCACCAAATCCAATTTGCCATCTGATCTAACTTCTGGAGGCAGTCAAAATGATCCTTAGAATTCTTCCCTACCTTATTCCTGTGCTGAGATACAGGCTGCTCCAACCTGCTGTAAAATGCTTGCTTTCGAGAGTGAGCGAAACTAATGAAAACATTGTTGGGGTAAAACCTAAAGGGAAAGACCTAGCACCAAATCCAATTTGCCATCTGATCTAACTTCTGGAGGCAGTCAAAATGATCCTTAGAATTCTTCCCTACCTTATTCCTGTGCTGAGATACAGGCTGCTCCAACCTGCTGTAAAATGCTTGATTTCGAGAGTGAGCGAAACTAATGAAAACATTGTTGGGGTAAAACCTAAAGGGAAAGACCTAGCACCAAATCCAATTTGCCATCTGATCTAACTTCTGGAGGCAGTCAAAATGATCCTTAGAATTCTTCCCTACCTTATTCCTGTGCTGAGATACAGGCTGCTCCAACCTGCTGTAAAATGCTTGATTTCGAGAGTGAGCGAAACTAATGAAAACATTGTTGGGGTAAAACCTAAAGGGAAAGACCTAGCACCAAATCCAATTTGCCATCTGATCTAACTTCTGGAGGCAGTCAAAATGAGTATTTGAATTCTTCCCTACCTTATTCCTGTGCTGAGATACAGGCTGCTCCAACCTGCTGTAAAATGCTTGATTTCGAGAGTGAGCGAAACTAATGAAAACATTGTTGGGGTAAAACCTAAAGGGAAAGACCTAGCACCAAATCCAATTTGCCATCTGATCTAACTTCTGGAGGCAGTCAAAATGATCCTTAGAATTCTTCCCTACCTTATTCCTGTGCTGAGATACAGGCTGCTCCAACCTGCTGTAAAATGCTTGATTTCGAGAGTGAGCGAAACTAATGAAAACATTGTTGGGGTAAAACCTAAAGGGAAAGACCTAGCACCAAATCCAATTTGCCATCTGATCTAACTTCTGGAGGCAGTCAAAATGATCCTTAGAATTCTTCCCTACCTTATTCCTGTGCTGAGATACAGGCTGCTCCAACCTGCTGTAAAATGCTTGATTTCGAGAGTGAGCGAAACTAATGAAAACATTGTTGGGGTAAAACCTAAAGGGAAAGACCTAGCACCAAATCCAATTTGCCATCTGATCTAACTTCTGGAGGCAGTCAAAATGATCCTTAGAATTCTTCCCTACCTTATTCCTGTGCTGAGATACAGGCTGCTCCAACCTGCTGTAAAATGCTTGATTTCGAGAGTGAGCGAAACTAATGAAAACATTGTTGGGGTAAAACCTAAAGGGAAAGACCTAGCACCAAATCCAATTTGCCATCTGATCTAACTTCTGGAGGCAGTCAAAATGATCCTTAGAATTCTTCCCTACCTTATTCCTGTGCTGAGATACAGGCTGCTCCAACCTGCTGTAAAATGCTTGATTTCGAGAGTGAGCGAAACTAATGAAAACATTGTTGGGGTAAAACCTAAAGGGAAAGACCTAGCACCAAATCCAATTTGCCATCTGATCTAACTTCTGGAGGCAGTCAAAATGATCCTTAGAATTCTTCCCTACCTTATTCCTGTGCTGAGATACAGGCTGCTCCAACCTGCTGTAAAATGCTTGATTTCGAGAGTGAGCGAAACTAATGAAAACATTGTTGGGGTAAAACCTAAAGGGAAAGACCTAGCACCAAATCCAATTTGCCATCTGATCTAACTTCTGGAGGCAGTCAAAATGATCCTTAGAATTCTTCCCTACCTTATTCCTGTGCTGAGATACAGGCTGCTCCAACCTGCTGTAAAATGCTTGCTTTCGAGAGTGAGCGAAACTAATGAAAACATTGTTGGGGTAAAACCTAAAGGGAAAGACCTAGCACCAAATCCAATTTGCCATCTGATCTAACTTCTGGAGGCAGTCAAAATGAGTATTTGAATTCTTCCCTACCTTATTCCTGTGCTGAGATACAGGCTGCTCCAACCTGCTGTAAAATGCTTGATTTCGAGAGTGAGCGAAACTAATGAAAACATTGTTGGGGTAAAACCTAAAGGGAAAGACCTAGCACCAAATCCAATTTGCCATCTGATCTAACTTCTGGAGGCAGTCAAAATGATCCTTAGAATTCTTCCCTACCTTATTCCTGTGCTGAGATACAGGCTGCTCCAACCTGCTGTAAAATGCTTGATTTCGAGAGTGAGCGAAACTAATGAAAACATTGTTGGGGTAAAACCTAAAGGGAAAGACCTAGCACCAAATCCAATTTGCCATCTGATCTAACTTCTGGAGGCAGTCAAAATGATCCTTAGAATTCTTCCCTACCTTATTCCTGTGCTGAGATACAGGCTGCTCCAACCTGCTGTAAAATGCTTGATTTCGAGAGTGAGCGAAACTAATGAAAACATTGCTGGGGTAAAACCTAAAGGGAAAGACCTAGCACCAAATCCAATTTGCCATCTGATCTAACTTCTGGAGGCAGTCAAAATGAGTATTTGAATTCTTCCCTACCTTATTCCTGTGCTGAGATACAGGCTGCTCCAACCTGCTGTAAAATGCTTGCTTTCGAGAGTGAGCGAAACTAATGAAAACATTGTTGGGGTAAAACCTAAAGGGAAAGACCTAGCACCAAATCCAATTTGCCATCTGATCTAACTTCTGGAGGCAGTCAAAATGATCCTTAGAATTCTTCCCTACCTTATTCCTGTGCTGAGATACAGGCTGCTCCAACCTGCTGTAAAATGCTTGATTTCGAGAGTGAGCGAAACTAATGAAAACATTGTTGGGGTAAAACCTAAAGGGAAAGACCTAGCACCAAATCCAATTTGCCATCTGATCTAACTTCTGGAGGCAGTCAAAATGATCCTTAGAATTCTTCCCTACCTTATTCCTGTGCTGAGATACAGGCTGCTCCAACCTGCTGTAAAATGCTTGATTTCGAGAGTGAGCGAAACTAATGAAAACATTGTTGGGGTAAAACCTAAAGGGAAAGACCTAGCACCAAATCCAATTTGCCATCTGATCTAACTTCTGGAGGCAGTCAAAATGATCCTTAGAATTCTTCCCTACCTTATTCCTGTGCTGAGATACAGGCTGCTCCAACCTGCTGTAAAATGCTTGATTTCGAGAGTGAGCGAAACTAATGAAAACATTGTTGGGGTAAAACCTAAAGGGAAAGACCTAGCACCAAATCCAATTTGCCATCTGATCTAACTTCTGGAGGCAGTCAAAATGAGTATTTGAATTCTTCCCTACCTTATTCCTGTGCTGAGATACAGGCTGCTCCAACCTGCTGTAAAATGCTTGATTTCGAGAGTGAGCGAAACTAATGAAAACATTGTTGGGGTAAAACCTAAAGGGAAAGACCTAGCACCAAATCCAATTTGCCATCTGATCTAACTTCTGGAGGCAGTCAAAATGATCCTTAGAATTCTTCCCTACCTTATTCCTGTGCTGAGATACAGGCTGCTCCAACCTGCTGTAAAATGCTTGATTTCGAGAGTGAGCGAAACTAATGAAAACATTGTTGGGGTAAAACCTAAAGGGAAAGACCTAGCACCAAATCCAATTTGCCATCTGATCTAACTTCTGGAGGCAGTCAAAATGATCCTTAGAATTCTTCCCTACCTTATTCCTGTGCTGAGATACAGGCTGCTCCAACCTGCTGTAAAATGCTTGATTTCGAGAGTGAGCGAAACTAATGAAAACATTGTTGGGGTAAAACCTAAAGGGAAAGACCTAGCACCAAATCCAATTTGCCATCTGATCTAACTTCTGGAGGCAGTCAAAATGATCCTTAGAATTCTTCCCTACCTTATTCCTGTGCTGAGATACAGGCTGCTCCAACCTGCTGTAAAATGCTTGATTTCGAGAGTGAGCGAAACTAATGAAAACATTGTTGGGGTAAAACCTAAAGGGAAAGACCTAGCACCAAATCCAATTTGCCATCTGATCTAACTTCTGGAGGCAGTCAAAATGATCCTTAGAATTCTTCCCTACCTTATTCCTGTGCTGAGATACAGGCTGCTCCAACCTGCTGTAAAATGCTTGATTTCGAGAGTGAGCGAAACTAATGAAAACATTGTTGGGGTAAAACCTAAAGGGAAAGACCTAGCACCAAATCCAATTTGCCATCTGATCTAACTTCTGGAGGCAGTCAAAATGAGTATTTGAATTCTTCCCTACCTTATTCCTGTGCTGAGATACAGGCTGCTCCAACCTGCTGTAAAATGCTTGATTTCGAGAGTGAGCGAAACTAATGAAAACATTGTTGGGGTAAAACCTAAAGGGAAAGACCTAGCACCAAATCCAATTTGCCATCTGATCTAACTTCTGGAGGCAGTCAAAATGATCCTTAGAATTCTTCCCTACCTTATTCCTGTGCTGAGATACAGGCTGCTCCAACCTGCTGTAAAATGCTTGATTTCGAGAGTGAGCGAAACTAATGAAAACATTGTTGGGGTAAAACCTAAAGGGAAAGACCTAGCACCAAATCCAATTTGCCATCTGATCTAACTTCTGGAGGCAGTCAAAATGATCCTTAGAATTCTTCCCTACCTTATTCCTGTGCTGAGATACAGGCTGCTCCAACCTGCTGTAAAATGCTTGATTTCGAGAGTGAGCGAAACTAATGAAAACATTGTTGGGGTAAAACCTAAAGGGAAAGACCTAGCACCAAATCCAATTTGCCATCTGATCTAACTTCTGGAGGCAGTCAAAATGATCCTTAGAATTCTTCCCTACCTTATTCCTGTGCTGAGATACAGGCTGCTCCAACCTGCTGTAAAATGCTTGATTTCGAGAGTGAGCGAAACTAATGAAAACATTGTTGGGGTAAAACCTAAAGGGAAAGACCTAGCACCAAATCCAATTTGCCATCTGATCTAACTTCTGGAGGCAGTCAAAATGAGTATTTGAATTCTTCCCTACCTTATTCCTGTGCTGAGATACAGGCTGCTCCAACCTGCTGTAAAATGCTTGATTTCGAGAGTGAGCGAAACTAATGAAAACATTGTTGGGGTAAAACCTAAAGGGAAAGACCTAGCACCAAATCCAATTTGCCATCTGATCTAACTTCTGGAGGCAGTCAAAATGATCCTTAGAATTCTTCCCTACCTTATTCCTGTGCTGAGATACAGGCTGCTCCAACCTGCTGTAAAATGCTTGATTTCGAGAGTGAGCGAAACTAATGAAAACATTGTTGGGGTAAAACCTAAAGGGAAAGACCTAGCACCAAATCCAATTTGCCATCTGATCTAACTTCTGGAGGCAGTCAAAATGATCCTTAGAATTCTTCCCTACCTTATTCCTGTGCTGAGATACAGGCTGCTCCAACCTGCTGTAAAATGCTTGATTTCGAGAGTGAGCGAAACTAATGAAAACATTGTTGGGGTAAAACCTAAAGGGAAAGACCTAGCACCAAATCCAATTTGCCATCTGATCTAACTTCTGGAGGCAGTCAAAATGATCCTTAGAATTCTTCCCTACCTTATTCCTGTGCTGAGATACAGGCTGCTCCAACCTGCTGTAAAATGCTTGATTTCGAGAGTGAGCGAAACTAATGAAAACATTGTTGGGGTAAAACCTAAAGGGAAAGACCTAGCACCAAATCCAATTTGCCATCTGATCTAACTTCTGGAGGCAGTCAAAATGATCCTTAGAATTCTTCCCTACCTTATTCCTGTGCTGAGATACAGGCTGCTCCAACCTGCTGTAAAATGCTTGATTTCGAGAGTGAGCGAAACTAATGAAAACATTGTTGGGGTAAAACCTAAAGGGAAAGACCTAGCACCAAATCCAATTTGCCATCTGATCTAACTTCTGGAGGCAGTCAAAATGAGTATTTGAATTCTTCCCTACCTTATTCCTGTGCTGAGATACAGGCTGCTCCAACCTGCTGTAAAATGCTTGATTTCGAGAGTGAGCGAAACTAATGAAAACATTGTTGGGGTAAAACCTAAAGGGAAAGACCTAGCACCAAATCCAATTTGCCATCTGATCTAACTTCTGGAGGCAGTCAAAATGATCCTTAGAATTCTTCCCTACCTTATTCCTGTGCTGAGATACAGGCTGCTCCAACCTGCTGTAAAATGCTTGATTTCGAGAGTGAGCGAAACTAATGAAAACATTGTTGGGGTAAAACCTAAAGGGAAAGACCTAGCACCAAATCCAATTTGCCATCTGATCTAACTTCTGGAGGCAGTCAAAATGATCCTTAGAATTCTTCCCTACCTTATTCCTGTGCTGAGATACAGGCTGCTCCAACCTGCTGTAAAATGCTTGATTTCGAGAGTGAGCGAAACTAATGAAAACATTGTTGGGGTAAAACCTAAAGGGAAAGACCTAGCACCAAATCCAATTTGCCATCTGATCTAACTTCTGGAGGCAGTCAAAATGATCCTTAGAATTCTTCCCTACCTTATTCCTGTGCTGAGATACAGGCTGCTCCAACCTGCTGTAAAATGCTTGATTTCGAGAGTGAGCGAAACTAATGAAAACATTGTTGGGGTAAAACCTAAAGGGAAAGACCTAGCACCAAATCCAATTTGCCATCTGATCTAACTTCTGGAGGCAGTCAAAATGAGTATTTGAATTCTTCCCTACCTTATTCCTGTGCTGAGATACAGGCTGCTCCAACCTGCTGTAAAATGCTTGATTTCGAGAGTGAGCGAAACTAATGAAAACATTGTTGGGGTAAAACCTAAAGGGAAAGACCTAGCACCAAATCCAATTTGCCATCTGATCTAACTTCTGGAGGCAGTCAAAATGATCCTTAGAATTCTTCCCTACCTTATTCCTGTGCTGAGATACAGGCTGCTCCAACCTGCTGTAAAATGCTTGATTTCGAGAGTGAGCGAAACTAATGAAAACATTGTTGGGGTAAAACCTAAAGGGAAAGACCTAGCACCAAATCCAATTTGCCATCTGATCTAACTTCTGGAGGCAGTCAAAATGATCCTTAGAATTCTTCCCTACCTTATTCCTGTGCTGAGATACAGGCTGCTCCAACCTGCTGTAAAATGCTTGATTTCGAGAGTGAGCGAAACTAATGAAAACATTGTTGGGGTAAAACCTAAAGGGAAAGACCTAGCACCAAATCCAATTTGCCATCTGATCTAACTTCTGGAGGCAGTCAAAATGATCCTTAGAATTCTTCCCTACCTTATTCCTGTGCTGAGATACAGGCTGCTCCAACCTGCTGTAAAATGCTTGATTTCGAGAGTGAGCGAAACTAATGAAAACATTGTTGGGGTAAAACCTAAAGGGAAAGACCTAGCACCAAATCCAATTTGCCATCTGATCTAACTTCTGGAGGCAGTCAAAATGATCCTTAGAATTCTTCCCTACCTTATTCCTGTGCTGAGATACAGGCTGCTCCAACCTGCTGTAAAATGCTTGATTTCGAGAGTGAGCGAAACTAATGAAAACATTGTTGGGGTAAAACCTAAAGGGAAAGACCTAGCACCAAATCCAATTTGCCATCTGATCTAACTTCTGGAGGCAGTCAAAATGATCCTTAGAATTCTTCCCTACCTTATTCCTGTGCTGAGATACAGGCTGCTCCAACCTGCTGTAAAATGCTTGATTTCGAGAGTGAGCGAAACTAATGAAAACATTGTTGGGGTAAAACCTAAAGGGAAAGACCTAGCACCAAATCCAATTTGCCATCTGATCTAACTTCTGGAGGCAGTCAAAATGAGTATTTGAATTCTTCCCTACCTTATTCCTGTGCTGAGATACAGGCTGCTCCAACCTGCTGTAAAATGCTTGATTTCGAGAGTGAGCGAAACTAATGAAAACATTGTTGGGGTAAAACCTAAAGGGAAAGACCTAGCACCAAATCCAATTTGCCATCTGATCTAACTTCTGGAGGCAGTCAAAATGATCCTTAGAATTCTTCCCTACCTTATTCCTGTGCTGAGATACAGGCTGCTCCAACCTGCTGTAAAATGCTTGATTTCGAGAGTGAGCGAAACTAATGAAAACATTGTTGGGGTAAAACCTAAAGGGAAAGACCTAGCACCAAAT
>NW_027144406.1:0-37870 GCF_026170545.1 Melanerpes formicivorus | reverse complement strand
GGAGAGGAGAGGAGAGAAAAGAGAAGAGAAAGCAAGAAGGTCTCCCTGAGCCTCTCTGCTGCCAGAGTGGTCAGGGCCTGGCAGAGGCTGCCCAGGGGGTGGTGCAGTCCCCATGGTCTGAGGTGCTGCTGCAGCAAGCTGTGCCCATGGCTCTGGGGCCAGGGTCTGGTGCCATGCTGGGGCTGGGTTGGTGTGGACTGGGTGCCCTTGGAGACCTTTTCCAACCCAAATGGTTCTGTGCCTGCCTGAGACCAGAGCAGAAGTTGCAATGCAGCAGGGGACTGAATCTGCCTAAATCCTGCAGCAGGCAGAGCAGGGCCTGGGGGAGGCCTGCAGCTGGCTTCAGGAGGTGAAAACCTCTCTGTGCATTCCCCTTGGAGCTGTGGCAGAGGCCTGGCCCCTTGTAATGCACTGCAGGGCATCAGACCTGAGCAGTGCTGCACTGCTGGGGTGCTAATAGGCAGGAGATGGCTCCCAGGCTGCTTCAGCTCTGCTCTCAGTCTATTAATATGAATTGCTGGCTCCCAGAGAGGAGCAGAGATCTGCTGAGTGGCCTGGGGGGGAGACAGAAACTCCTGCAGGAGAGGTTAATGAGGAGCTGCTCCTCTCCCCCCTGCCAGGAGCTGCTGACAGCATTTCCTCACTGCTGCTCCACAGCCACTCCCAAGGGCAGCCTCTGGCTTGGGTTTTGCTTCTTTCCCTTCCTGCAAATGAGAAAAGGAAATAGGGGAGAGAAAAACTTCAAGTGATGGAGGCCCTGGGCAGGGCAGGTGGCAGCAGGGACTGCAGGCTGCAGCTTCTCCCTGGGCTCAGCTGGGGGCCTGGGGCAGTCCCCTCTGCCAGCCCCCTCTGGAACACCCCCAGGGCTGGGGACTCCACCACCTCCCTGGCAGCTCATCCCAGTGGCCAATTCCTCTTGTTGGGAAGAACTTTCTCCTCCCCTCCAGCCTCAACCTCCCCTGGTCTACAGCTGAGACTCTGTCCTCTTGTTCTGCTGCTGGGGGCCTGGCAGAAGAGACCAACCCCCAGCTGGCTACAACCTCCCTGCAGGGAGTTGGAGAGAGCAAGAAGGTCTCCCCTGAGCCTCCTCTTCTGCAGCTAAGCAACCCCAGCTCCCTCAGCCTCTCCTCACAGGGCTGTGCCCAGACCCCTCCCCAGCCTTGTGCCCCAGACCCCTCCCCAGCTTTGTTGCCCTTCTCTCTGGACACCTTCCAGCAGCTCAACCTCTTTCCTACCCTCAGGAGCCCAGAGCTGGACACAGGGACTCAGTACGGAAGGGACTGTGGGGACAGGAGGAGGAGCAAGGGGCTGGAGCTGGAGCAGGGCAGAGGTAGGCTGGAGCTGAGGAGGAAGCTCTGCTGAGGGAGGCTGGAGAGACTCTGGCACAGGCTGCCCAGGGAGGGGCTGGAGGCTCCATCCCTGCAGCCATCCAAGCTCAGCCTGGCTGTGGCCCTGGGCAGCCTGCTGCAGCTGGAGCTGTCCCTGCTGCCTGCAGGGGCTTGCACAGGATGCCCTGGGAGGATCCCTTCCCTCCTGATGCAAGCTGTGAGTGTGCAGCTGAGGGGGGCTGCACCCCCAGGCCCAGCACCACTGAGCTGCTCACTGCCAGGCTCTGCCAGCTGTGGCTCTGTGGCACCCAAGCTGGCCTGGGTGGGATGGGGAAGCTCTGGAGGTAACCCACCAGAGGGTGGCAGAGCCTCATGGTAGGAGCATGGAGGGGAGAGCTGCCTCAGGCATCTGGGCTCCAAACCCCTTGGCATCCTCCCTGCCTGCCTGGGGAGCAGCCCTGGGGCCACTGGAGTGCCCATGGGCCATGGGCATGAAGCACCTCTGCCTGGGAAGCACTGCCTGCAGCTCCTGGCTGTGAGCACCTCCCAGCTGCTGGCATGGACAACAGCTCATGGGTGAGAGCTGAGGGGGTGGAGAGAAGCAGAGACCCAGGGGCCAGGGGGCCTGCTCCAGACCCAAGTGGTGACCCAGTGGCCAACTGGCCTGTCCCAGACCCAAGTGGTGTCCCAATGGCCTGTCCCAGACCCAAGTGTTGACCCAATGGCCTGTCCCAGACCCAAGTGGTGTCCCAATGGCCTGTCCCAGACCCAAGTGTTGACCCAATGGCCTGTCCCAGACCCAAGTGTTGACCCAATGGCCTGTCCCAGACCCAAGTGGTGTCCCAATGGCCTGTCCCAGACCCAAGTGTTGACCCAATGGCCTGTCCCAGACCCAAGTGGTGACCCAATGGCCTGTCCCAGACCCAAGTGGTGACCCAATGGCCTGGGGGAGAGGTTGGACTGGATGAGCTCTGAGGCCTTTTCCAGCCTAGTCTGGTCTATTCTATTCCATTCCATTCCATCCTATCCTATCCTATCCTATCCCATCCTATCCTATCCTATCCTATCCTATCCTATCCTATCCTATCCCATCCCATCCTATCCTATCCTATCCCATCCTACCCCATCCCATCCTATCCCATCCCATCCTATCCCATCCTATCCTATCCCATCCTATCCTATCCTATCCTATCCTATCCTATGATACTTCCCTGCAAGGGCTCTCCCAGCCTGGCCCAGGGAGGTGCTTGGATGCTCATCCCTGGAGGTGTTCCAGAGAGGCAGAGCTGTGGTGCTGAGGCCATGGCTCAGCCCCAGCCTGGGCAGAGCCAGAGCCTGGTTGGACTGAGTGATCTTGAAGGCTTCTCTCACCCATCCCCAGGCTCCTGAGTGCTCTGCAGCAGCACCTGAGCAGAGGCAGGGGCAGAGCTGCATGTGGGGCAGTGTGGGGCTCTGCTGTCTGCCTCTGCCCTGCTGTGTGCTCAGTGCCTGTGCTGCAGTGCTGGGCTCACCCTGGGGGGCTGTGGAGAGGCTGCTGTGGAGTCCCCCTCCTGTGCAGGGAGCTGATCAGCGCTGGGTAGCAGCTGAGGAGGAGTCCTCCTGCCCTGCTCCAGTAATGAGAAGTCCTCTATCAGCCAACAAATTAGAGGGAAAGGTTTTTTATTGCCCGAGGAGGCCAGGCCAGCCCTCTGCAGCAGGGGGCAGGAACCACCTCTTGATCCCAGGGAGGGAGGCTCAGCCCTGGGAATGTAATGAAAAGGAGAAACCCTCCCCCCCCAGCCTGGGGCAGAGCCTGCAGCAAAGCAATAAACTCTGATTACATCTCAATACTTCCCTATCAGAGCCTCCTCGGGCTGGCTGGAGGTGAGAGCAGGGGAGGAGGTGATAGCTGCAGACTGATGGTGCAGCAGATGAAGCCTAAAGGCCTCTCCAGGGCTGGGATTGTCTAGGAAATTAAAATAATCAAGCAAGTCTTCAGTCACTGTCCCCTGCCTGCCCACTCCCTGCCTCTGCCCATCACTCATCCTCCCCTCCCGAGCCTGTCCCTGCCTGGGCATGTGGGGCAGGCTGTGGGTGAGCTCTGCCTGGGCTGCAGCAAGGCCTTGGCCACCATCCCCCCCAGCAAGCTCCTGGCCAAGCTGTCAGCCCCTGGCTGGGACAGCAGCTCTGAGCTGGGTTAGGAAGTGGCTGGAGGCTGAGCCCAGAGAGTGGTGGTGAATGGTGCCACAGCCAGCTGGCAGCCAGGCACCAGTGCTGTGCCCCAGGGAGCAGTGCTGGGCCCCAGCCTGATCAATATCTTCATTGATGACCTGGAGGAGGGGGTGGAGTCCATCAGCAGTGAATGTGCAGCTGACAGCAAGCTGGGGGCAGGAGTTGAGCTGTGAGAGGGGAGCAGAGCTCTGCAGAGGGACCTTGCCAGGCTGGGCAGATGGGCAGAGGCCAAGGGCAGGAGATTGAACACATCCAAGTGCCAGGGGCTGCACATTGGCCACAGCAACCCCAGGCAGTGCCACAGGCTGGGGGCAGAGGGGCTGAGAGCAGCCAGGCAGAGAGGCAGCTGGGGGTGCTGGGGGAGAGCAGCTGAACACGAGCCAGCAGTGTGCCCAGGGGGCCAAGAAGGCCAAGGGCATCCTGGCCTGGGTCAGGCAGAGTGTGGCCAGCAGGAGCAGGGAAGTCCTTGTGCCCTGTGCTCAGCACTGCTGAGGCCACAGCTTGAGTCCTGTGTCCAGCTCTGGGCTCCTGAGGTTAGGAAAGAGGTTGAGCTGCTGGAAGGTGTCCAGAGAAGGGCAACAAAGCTGGGGAGGGGTCTGGGGCACAGCCCTGTGAGGAGAGGCTGAGGGAGCTGGGGTTGCTTAGCCTGCAGAAGAGGAGGCTCAGGGGAGACCTTCTTGCTCTCTCCAACTCCCTGCAGGGAGGCCGTAGCTGGGGGGGGTTGGTCTCTTCTGCCAGGCCCCCAGCAGCAGAACAAGAGGACACAGTCTGAAGCTGTGCCAGGGGAGGTTGAGGCTGGAGGGGAGTATCACAGGATCACCAAGGTTGGAAGAGACCTCAAAGATCACCAAGTCCAACCTGTCACCACAGACCTCATGACTAGACCATGGCACCAAGTGCCACGTCCAGTCCCCTCTTGAACACCTCCAGGGATGGGGACTCCACCACTGGAGGCATCTCCAGGGCATATCCAGCCCAACCCCCTGCCAGAGCAGGGCTGGGCATGCAGGAACACATCCAGGTGGGGCTGGAAAGGCTCCAGAGCAGGAGACTGCACAAAGTCCCAGCTCAAGAGAGACAGGGAGCTACTGCAGAGAGTCCAAGGGAGGCTGTGAGGATGATAAAGGACCTGGAACATGTCTGGAGAGGAAGAGCTCTGGGGGTGGTTAGCCTGGAGAGGAGAAGGCTGAGAGGGATCTGATCAATGCCTATCAATAGCTGAGGGCTGGGGGGCAAGCAGCAGGGGCCAGGCTCTGCTCAGGGGTGCCCTGGGCCAGGCCAAGGGGCAGGGGACACAGACTGGAAGCCAGGAGGTTCCACCTCAGCAGGAGGAGAAACTTCTTTGGGGTGAGGCTGCTGGAGCCTGGAGCAGGCTGCCAGAGAGGTTGTGGAGTCTCCTGCTCTGGAGAGCTTCCAACCCCCCCTGGATGTGCTCTGGGTGCCCTGCCCTGGGTGCCCTGCCCTGGGTGCCCTGCCCTGGCAGGGGAGGGACTGGGTGAGCTCTGGAGGTCCCTTCCAACCCCTCCATGCTCTGGTTCCATGATTCCCAAGTCAAGACAAGCAGCACAGCTTCCCTGGGACCTGTGAGCCTCACACCTCAGGGAATTCCTGCCACAAATCCCCACTGAGCTCAGGGAATTCAGTGGGTACAGAGCTGCCCTGAGGGCTGCACCCACAGGCTGGCTGGCAATGGTCCATGGCCAAGTGGAGGCTGGAGCTGCACTTCCCTGCCCGGCCAACAGTCTCACAGTCTCACAGAATCACCAAGGTTGGAAGAGACCTCCAGGATCATCGAGTCCAAGCTGTCACCACAGACCTCATGACATGGCACCAAGTGCCACATCCAATCCCCTCTTGAACCCCTCCAGGAGTGGGGACTCCACCACCTCCCTGGGCAGCACATTCCACTGATGAACAACTCTCTTGGTGAAGAACTTTCTCCTCCCCTCCAGCCTCAACCTCCCCTGGCACAGCTTGAGACTGTGTCCTCTTGTTCTGCTGCTGGGGGCCTGGCAGAAGAGACCAACCCCCCCTGGCTACAACCTCCCTGCAGGGAGTTGGAGAGGGCAATGAGGTCACCCCTGAGCCTCCTCTGCTCCAGGCTAAGCAACCCCAGCTCCCTCAGCCTCTCCTCACAGGGCTGTGCTCAAGGCCTCTCCCCAGCCTTGTTGCCCTTCTCTGGACACCTCCAAGTGTTTCGATGTCCTTCTTAAAGTGAGGAACCCAGAGCTGGACACAGGACTCAAGCTGTGGCCTCAGCAGTGCTGAGCACAGGGCACAAGGACTTCCCTGCTCCTGCTGGCCACGCTCTGCCTGACCCAGGCCAGGATGCCCTTGGCCTTCTTGGCCCCCTGGGCACACTGCTGGCTCATGTTCAGGCAGCTGTCAATCAGCACCCCCAGCTCCCTCTCTGTCTGGCTGCTCTCAGCCCCTCTGCCCCCAGCCTGTGGCACTGCCTGGGGTTGCTGTGGCCAATGTGCAGCCCCTGGCACTTGGATGTGTTCAATCTCCTGCCCTTGGCCTCTGCCCATCTGCCCAGCCTGGCAAGGTCCCTCTGCAGAGCCCTTCTGTCCTCTAACTGACCAACATTTGCCCTCAGCTTGGTGTCATCTGCAGATTTGCTGATGACTGACTCCATCCCCTCCTCCAGATCATCAATGAAGATGTTAAAGAGGCTGGGGCCCAGCACTGCTCCCTGGGGCACACCACTGGTGCCTGGCTGCCAGCCAGGCTCAGAGCCCCCTGGGGCAGCACTTCCGAGGAGCTGATGGCAGAAGGAGCTCCAGCCCCTGCCCTGCTCTGCCTCCCAGCTGCCACTCAGCATTTCCTTAGGCTGCACTCGGAGCTTTAGCATGTTTTTATTAATGGAACCTTTTTCACCGTTTTACATTTCCCTTTCTCCCTTTTTCCTCTCTTCTTTTTTTCCCTTCTTTCTTCTTTTCTTTCTTTTTCCTCCCTCTTAAATTTTCCCTTTCCCTTTTTCTCTTTTTGTTTCTTTTTTCCCCACTTTTATTTCCTTTTTCCTCTTCCCCCCCTTTTATTTTTTCCCTTTTCCCCACTTTTGTCTCCTTTTTTCTTTCCCTTTTCTTTTTTTTCTCTTCTTTCCTTTTTCTTTTTGGTTTTTTTTTTCTCCTTTTCCTTTTTTCTTTATCTTTTTAACTTTTTCTTTCTACTTTTTCTTTCTACTTTTTCTTTTTCTCTCTTTTTTTTCTTCTTTTTTCCTTTTTTATGTTTAAATTTCCTTTTTTCTTTTCCCCCTTTTTCCTCTTTTGCCTTTTTTCCTCTCTTTTTTCTTTCCCCCCTGCTTTTACTTTTTACCTTTCCTCCTTTTTCTTTTTCCCCTTTTTTCTTTTTTACTTTTTTTTAATATTTTCCCTTTTTTCTTCCTTTTCTTCTTCTTTATTCCTTTTTTCACTTTTTTTTTTTCTTTTTCCCTTTTTTCTCCTTTCTCTTTTTCCTTTTTCCCCTCTTTTCTCTTCCCTCATTTTTTCTTTTTTACTTCTCTCCTTTTCCTTTTCCTTCCTTTTCCCTTTTATTCCTTTATTAATGTTTTCCCTTTCTTTGTTTCTTTTTTATCTTTTTTTCCCCTTTTAATCTTTTTTCCTTTTTCTTTATATTTTTTCCCTTTTCTTTCTCTTTTTTCTTTCCCCCTTTTTTCCTCTTGTCCCTTTTTCCCTCTCTTTTTTCTTTCCCCCCCGTTTTTCCTTTTTACTTTTCACCTTTCCTCCTTTTCCTTTTTTTCTCTTTTTTCTTTTTCCCTTTTTTAATATTTTCCTTTTTTCTTCCTTTTTTCTTTTTTTTTTCCCCTTTTTTTCTCCTTTCTCTTTTTCCTTTTTTTTCCTCTTTTCTCTTCCCCTCCATTTTTTCTTTTTTTACTTCTCTCCTTTTCCTTTTTCTTCCTTTTCCCTTTTTCCTTTTTTTCTTTATTAATATTTTTCTTTCTTTTTTCTCTTTTTTTCCCCCTTTTAATCTTTTTTTCTTTCTCTTTTTTCCTTTCTTTCTCTTTTTTCCTTTTACTTTCTCTTTTGACCTTTTTCTTTATCTTTTTTCTTTCCCCCCTGTTTTTCCTTTTTACTTTTCACCTTTCTTCCTTTTCATTTTTTCCCCTTTTTTCTTTTCCTTTTTTAATATTTTCCTTTTTCTTTCCTTTTTTCTCCCGTTTTTTCCCCTTTCTCTTTTCCCCTTTTATTTCTCTTTTCTCTTCCTCCCTTTTTTCTTTTTTACTTTTCGCCTTTTCCTTTTTCCTTTTCCTTTTTTTCCTTTATTAATATTTTCCCTTTCTTTTGCTCTTTTTTTTTCCCCTTTTAATCTTTTTTCTTTCTCTTTTTTTTTTCCTTTTTCTCTCTCTTTTGTCCTTTTTCTTTCTCTTTTTTCTTTTCCCCTTTTTTCCTCTTTTCTCTTTTTCCCTCTGTTTTATCTTTTCCCCCATTTTTCTTTTTTACTTTTCACCTTTCCTCCTTTTCCTTTTTTTCTCTTTTTTCTTTTTTTCCTTTTTTAATATTTTCCTTTTTTCTTCCTTCCCCCCCCTTTTTTCTCCTTTCTCTTTTTCTTTTTTTTTTCTCTTTTCTCTTCCCCCTTTTTTTCTTTTTTACTTCTCTCCTTTTCCTTTTTCTTCCTTTTCCCTTTTTCCTTTTTTTCCTTTATTAATATTTTTCCTTTTTTTCTTTTTTCTCTTTTTCCCCCTTTTAATCTTTTTTTCCTTTTTCTTTCTCTTTCATCCTTTTTCTTTTTTTCTTTTCTCCCTTCCCCCCCTTTTTCCTCCTTTTCTCCTTTTCCTTTTTCTTCCTTTTCCCCTTTTCCTTTTTTCCTTTATTAATATTTTTCCTTTCTTTCTTTTTTCTCTTTTTTTCCCCATTTAATCTTTTTTCCTTTTTCTTTCTTTTTTTCCTTTTTCTTTATCTTTTGTCCTTTTTTCTCTTTTTTTCATTTTTCTTTTTCCCTTTTCCCTTTATTAATATTTTCCCTTTCTTAGTTTCTTTTATCTCTTTTTTCCCCTTTTCATCTTTTTTCTTCTTTCTTTCTCTTTCTTTTTCCTGTTTCTTTCTCTTTTGTCCTTTTTCTTTCTCTTTTTTCTTTTCCCCCTTTTTCCTTTATTTCCTCCTTTTCATTTTTCTTCCTTTTCCCTTTTCCCTTTTTTCCCTTTATTAATATTTTCCCTTTCTTAGTTTCTTTTATCTCTTTTTTCCCCTTTTAATATTTTTCTTTCTTTCTTCCTTTTTCTTTCTCTTTTGTCCTTTTTCTTTCTCTTTTTTCCCCTTTTTTCCTTTTTTTTGTCCTTTTCTCCTTTTCCTTTCTTCTTTTCTCTTCTTTTCTTTCTCATTTTCATTTTTTTCCTTTCTTAAATATTTTTTCGTTCTTTTTCATCTTTTTTCCTTTTCCTCTTTTTTTCTGTTGTCTTTCTAACCTATTTTCCCTTTCTCTTTTCTCTCTTTTTTTCATCCCCCCTTTTATCCTTTTTCCCCTTTGTAAATATTTCCCCTTGTATTTTTTTTTCCTTTTTCTCCCTTTTTTCCCTTTCTATTTATTTTTTCTTCCTTTTCCCTCTCCTTTTTTCCTTCTATTTTTCCCCCATTTCTTCTCCATTTTGGCTAAACCTCTTTCTCTACCACAAAATGCCCCTGGATAACTTCACACAGAGGAGGCTGCAAGTCCTTCCCAGGCAGATCAATCAGCTGCATCCTCCTCTGCCTGCAGGAAAATGTCTTCAGGTTACTCCTTTGAGGCCTTTCCCAACCTCATTGGTTCTGTGCTTTGCTTCCTCTGGTTTGCAAGGGGAGGACCAGGCTGACTGCCACCCCAGGAAGGTTTCATCAGGGCCAGAACTCCAGGGGAACAGAGGGGGAAGAAACCAATAACAAATTCCTCAAGTGGTTGATTTTTTTTCTCCTCTTTGCCCCAATTTTATTTTTCCTTTGGATGGAAAAAAATAACAAAAATACTTTAAAAAAATGAACAATTTTGTTGTTGTTGTTGTTCCTATGGCAGAGATCTCAAAGTGCCTGAAAATGGCTCCCCCAGAGCCTGGCTTATTGGCTTACCTCTTGAGAGAGGGAGAGAGGGAGGGAGGGAGGGAGGGAGGGAGGGAGGAAGAGAGGGAGAGAGGGAGAAAGGAAGAGAGGGAGAAAGGAAGAGAGTGAGACAGGAAGATAGGGAGGAGAAAGGGAGGGAGAGAGAACGGGAGGGAGAGAGGAAGGGAGGGAGGGAGGAAGGGAGGGAGGGAGGAAGAGAGGAAGGGAGGGAAAGAGGAAGAGAGGAAGGGAAGGAGAGAGGAAGGGAGGGAGAGGGGAAGAGAGGAAGGGAGGGAAAGAGGAAGAGAGGAAGGGAGGGAAAGAGGAAGAGAGGAAGGGAAGGAGAGAGGAAGGGAGGGAGGGGGAAGAGAGGAAGGGAGGGAAAGAGGAAGAGAGGAAGGGAGGGAAAGAGGAAGAGAGGAAGGGAAGGAAAGAGGAAGGGAGGGAGAGGGGAAGAGAGGGAGGGAGAGGGGAAGAGAGGGAGGGAGAGGGGAAGAGAGGAAGGGAGGGAAAGAGGAAGAGAGGAAGGGAGGGAGAGAGGAAGGGAGGGAGAGGGGAAGAGAGGGAGAGAGAAAGGTAGGGAGAGAGGAAGAGAGGGAGAGAGAAAGGGAGGGAGAGAGGAGGGGAGGGAGAGAGAAAGGGAGGGAGAGAGGAGGGGAGGGAGAGAGGAAGGGAGAGAGATAGGAAGAGAGGGAGAGAGGAAGGGAGGAAGAGAGGGAGAGAGGAAGGAAGGAAGAGAGGGAGAGAGGAAGGAAGGAAGAGAGGGAGAGAGGAAGGGAGAGAGAGAGGGAGAGATATAGGAAGAGAGGGACAGAGGAAGAGAGGGAAAGAGGAAGGGAAGGAGAGAGGAAGGGAAGGAGAGAGGAGGGGAGGGAGAGAGGAAGGGAGGAAGGGAGGAAGAGAGGGAGAGAGGAAGGGAGGAAGAGAGGGAGAGAGGAAGGAAGGAAAAGAGGGAGAGAGGAAGGGAGAGAGCGAGGGAGAGATGTAGGAAGAGAGGGAGAGAGGAAGAGAGAGAGAGAGGGAGAGATATAGGAAGAGAGGGAGAGAGGAAGGGAAGGAGAGAGGAGGGGAGGGAGAGAGGAAGGGAGGAAGGAAGGAAGAGAGAGAGAGAGGAAGGGAGGGAGAAAGGGAAGATGCTGAAGCTGAGTTGGGAAGCTGAGCAGGGGCAGAGGCAGCTCGGGGGAGCTGTGTGTGGTAATGTAGGGAGACACTTAATTAACTTGGGCTTCATTTACAGCCTGGAGTGTAAATCTTTTCCAGATGAATCAAAGTCCCTGCTGAATTATATCCTGGCCCAGTTTTACAGTCAGGAGCCTCTTAAATCAGTAGGAGCTGTCACTGGCAGAGCTGCCCTGGGCTGATCATATTCTCTGCCACTTCAGCTGCCCCTAGACCCCCCAGGGCTCTTTCCTGGGGTCCCTTCAGCTCTAGCTACAGGCTGCTTGCTCAGGCTCAGCTGACAGGGTCAGAGCATATCAGGGCTTGGAAGAGACCCCTAGAGAGCTTCCAGTGGCAGCCCCCTGGCAGAGCAGGAGCAGAGGATCCAGCCCAGGGCACATAGAACACATCCAGCCAGGGCTGCAAAGGCTCCACAGAAGGAGACTCCACAACCTCTCTGGGCAGCCTGCTCCAGGCCTCTGGCAGCCTCCCAGGCAAGAAGTTCCTCCTGAGGCTGAGCTGCAACCTCCTGGGCTGCACTTTCCATCCCTTGCCCCTTGGCCTGTGCCAGGGCCCAGTGAGCAGAGGCTGTCCCTGTGCCTCCCTTCCTGCCCCCCAGCCCTCAGCTCTTGAGAGACATTGCTCAGCTCCCTCTCAGCCTTCTCCTCTCCACACTCAGCACCCCCAGGGCTCTCAGCCTCTCCTCCCCAGGCACTGCTGCAGTCCCTTCAGCAGCCTTGCAGCCTGCCTTGGCCTCTCTGCAGCAGCTCCCTGTCCCTCCTGAGCTGGGCAGCCCAGGGCTGGATGCAATCCTCCAGGGGAGGTCTCAGCAGGGCAGAGCAGAGCAGAGGGGGAGCAGAACCTCCCTGGCCCTGCTGGATGCCCCCCAGGACCCCCTTGGCCTTCTTGGCCCCCAGGGCCCCTTGCTGCCCCATGCAGAGCTTGCTGCCCAGCAGCACTGCCAGCTGCTCCTCCTTGGGGCTGCTCTCACCTGAGCACAGGCAGATGAAGGATGTGAGTTTGCTCCCTCCCAGCCCCTGTTCAGCTTCAGAAGCAGTTCCTGGGCCTGGGACAGCTCTTGGCAGAGGAGGCTGCCGGTGCCCTCTCCTCACCGAGGAGCTCTTCTCCCAGCTCAGGGAGGCAAAAGCAGAGAGCCAGAGCCCAGGAGCGCTGCAGCTGTGCAGGGGTGAGCTGGGGGAGCAGTGCCAGGGCAGGAGCATCTGGGCACCCATAAATCTGGGCAGCGGTGCCAGCCCCTGCTGCTCCCCGGGAAGAGTAACTGCGCTGTCTGCAGAGAGCTAAATCTCCTCTCGCCTCCCCTGCCCTGCCCGGGGCTGGGGCTGCAGCAGGGCTCCTCCATCATCCACCCTGGGGAGGGAGGGAGGATTTATAGGCAGCTGGGTGGCAATGGGCCTGAGGAAACTGGCAGGCAAGGCAGGAGGGAGCATGAACATCTGGACAGATGTGTGCCCCTGGAGGAACCTGCAGCGCCCCACCGAGGACAATGCAGCTGAGGCTCTGTCCCAGGGGCAGGGCAGCTCTGCCAGGCCCTGCACAGTGGGGGGCAGGGAGCAGCCTGGGTGGCTCTGCCCCAGCTTGAGTGCTGTGGGGAAGGTTGAGGCTGTGCCAGCAGTGCTGGGTGACCTGGGGGGCACCCTGGGGCTCCACTTCAGTGTACTTGCAGAGCAAGCCCTGGGGGTGCTGGGTGGCAGCAGCTGGAGAGGAGGCAGGGGGTGGGCAGGGGGGCAAGAAGGGCAGCAGCAGCCTGGGCTGGAGCAGCAATGGTTGGGCAGCAGGAGCAGGGCAGGGATTGTGCCCCTGGGCTCAGCACTGGGGAGGCCACAGCTTGAGGGCTGGCTTGAGCTTTGGGCTCCTGGCTGCAAGAAGGAGCTGGAGGAGCTGGAGCAGGGCCAGGGAAGGGCAAGGAAGGTGGGGAAGGGTGTGGAGAAGAGGGCTGGGGAGGAGCAGCTGAGGGAGCTGGGGGTGGGGAGTGTGGAGCAGAGGAGGCTGAGGGAGACCTCCTTGCTCTCTGCAGCTCCCTGAGAGGAGGCTGCAGCCAGGGGGGGTTGGGCTCTGCTCCCTAGGAACAAGGGCCAGGAGGAGAAGCAATGGCCTCAGGCTGCCCCAGGGGAGGCTTAGCTTGGATGTGTGAAGCCTTTCCCCTTCCTGGGGAGCAGAGCCCAACCCCTGAGCACAAGAAGGCAAGGGCATCCTGGCCTGGGTCAGGCAGAGTGTGGCCAGCAGGAGCAGGGAAGTCCTTGTGCCCTGTGCTCAGCACTGCTGAGGCCACAGCTTGAGTCCTGTGTCCAGCTCTGGGCTCCTGAGGGTAGGAAAGAGGTTGAGCTGCTGGAAGGTGTCCAGAGAAGGGCAACAAAGCTGGGGAGGGGTCTGGGGCACAGCCCTGTGAGGAGAGGCTGAGGGAGCTGGGGTTGCTTAGCCTGCAGAAGAGGAGGCTCAGGGGAGACCTTCTTGCTCTCTCCAGCTCCCTGCAGGGGAGCCAGCCTGCAGCTGAGGGGAAGCTGCTGTGCCTCCAGGGCTGGCCTGCAGCTGAGGGGAAGCTGCTGTGCCTCCAGGGCCAGCCTGCAGCTGAGGGGAAGCTGCTGTGCCAGAGCCAGCCTGGTGCTGAGGGGAAGCTGCTGTGCCAGAGCCAGCCTGCAGCTGAGGGGAAGCTGCTGTGCCAGAGCCAGCCTGCAGCTGAGGGGAAGCTGCTGTGCCAGAGCCAGCCTGCAGCTGAGGGGAAGCTGCTGTGCCAGAGCCAGCCTGCAGCTGAGGGGAAGCTGCTGTGCCAGAGCCAGCCTGCAGCTGAGGGGAAGCTGCTGTGCCTCCAGGGCCAGCCTGCAGCTGAGGGGAAGCTGCTGTGCCAGAGCCAGCCTGCAGCTGAGGGGAAGCTGCTGTGCCAGAGCCAGCCTGCAGCTGAGGGGAAGCTGCTGTGCCTCCAGGGCTGGCCTGCAGCTGCTGCAGGCCTTGCAGCACTCCATGGCAGCTGTTCCACCCTTTGCTGCCACTCCAAGGCCCTCAGGCTGTGCTGCCCTCCATCCATCGCACTGCTCAGGGCTGCCTGAGCCTTGCTGAGCTCCCTGCACAGACTCACAGCCTGCTGCTGCTGCTGCTGCTGCCATCCACTCCTGCAGCAGGGTGGAACCAGCTCTGCTCTACCAATAAGAGCCAGGCCTGGGGGCAGGGGGGGATGCAATCCCCCTTCCCTGAGGGCTGCCCTTGCAGAGACCAGGAGCAGCCCTCAGTCATGGTGCAGAGCTCCCCTTGCAGCCAGGGTGATCTCAGAGACCCTGCAGAGGACCAGGGCATGCAAAGCCCCCCACCCCCCATGCCTTCCTAGCCCCCCCCACCCCCCATACCTTCCTAGCCCCCTCACCCACCCCCAGTCCCCCTGTGTCTTGTGTGCTCTTCTCTCCTTTCTGGAAGCTTGGGGTTGAGAAGAGACCTTTTGGCTCCACCCCCCCCCCCCCTTCCCCTGCCTGTCCAAAGCCAGGCTGTGGCCTGGCAGCAGCCTGGGTATTGCTTCAGCTTCCTGTCCAGATGACTAATTAATGGCTTCTCAAATGGCCATTCATCATCCCCTAATGAGATGGGCTCCCTGCTCAGCCCAGCCCAGCTGCCCTGCCAGCTCTCTCTCTCCTTGGTGCCCCAAGCAAGCCCCAGGCCAGCACAGCTCCATTAATCTCGCTGCCCCCCCCGGGGGGCTGGGACCTGCTCACCAGCACAGCAGCAGCAGCAGCACAGAGCTGGCAGCCTTCAGCTGTCCCCTGCCTCCCTCTGGCACTTCAGCAGCACTTCAGCAGCCCTCCAGGCACTGCTCCTGGTGCCATGCCCTGGGCCAGGAGCAACAGATGTCCCAGGCCCCCCCTCTGACCCTCAGCACCCTCAAGTTGTTGGGCAGGAGGGTGGTGAGAGCCTGGCCCAGGCTGCCCAGGGAGGTGGTGGAAGCCTCCTGGCTGGAGGTGTTTGCAGCCAGGCTGGAGGTGGCTGTGAGCAAGCTGCTGTGGTGTGAGGTGTCCCTGCCCATGGCAGGGGGCTGGGGCTGGCTGAGCCTGGAGCTCCCTTCCAGCCCTGCCAGCTCTGTGGTTCTGTGCTCTGAGGACATTCAGGGGCTGGGAGGTGGAGGGAAGGGAGCCACAGGTCCTGCTCAGGTCACCTGGAGCTCCAGGATCCCCAGCAGTGGTGTCTGCAGGGGGCTGGGTGTGGGTGAGACAGGAGGGGGAGGGGAGGTGCTGGGCTGCTTGCTGGGAGGCTGCCACAGGCTCTCTGTGCTGCCTGCCCCAGGGGCTCTGCACTTGCAGCCCTGCAAGCTCCTTCCTGCTGAGCTCTGCTGCTGCAGCCTCCTGTGCACACCGGGGAGAGGACTGAGCAGGGGGAGAAGGTGACCCTGGGCAGCCTGCTGCAGGGGGAGGCTGGCTGTGGCACCATTCACCACCACTCTCTGGGCTCAGCCTCCAGCCAGTTCCTAACCCAGCTCAGAGCTGCTGTCCCAGCCAGGGGCTGACAGCTTGGCCAGGAGCTTGCTGGGGGGGATGGTGGCCAAGGCCTTGCTGCAGCCCAGGCAGAGCTCACCCACAGCCTGCCCCACATCCCCCAGGCAGTGCCCTGGGCATGGAAGGAGCTCAGGTTGGTCAGGCAGCCCCTGCCCTGCCTGAATCCCTGCTGGCTGGGCCTGAGCCCTTGGCCATGCTGTGAGTGCTGTGTGATTGCCCTCAGGATGTCCAGTGCCATCACCCTGCCTGGCACTGAGGGCAGGCTGCCAGCTCTGGAACTCCCTGGCTCCTCCTTCCAGCCCTGCTTGTGGATGGGCATCACCTTGGCAGCTTCCAGTCCTCTGGGACCTCTCCAGTGAGCCAGGGCTGGTGGTAAATGATAGAGAGAGGCTTGGAGCTCATCTGCCAGCTCCCTCAGCACCCCAGGATGGATCCTGTCTGGTCCCAGGGACTTGTGGGGATCCAAGTGGCTGAGGAGCTCTCTAACTACCTCCTCCTGGATCACAGGGAGCTATCCTGCTCCTACTGCTGCCTAAATCCATGCTGGATTGAACACATCCAAGTGCCAGGGGCTGCCCTTTGGCCACAGCAGCCCTGGGCAGCGCTGCAGGCTGGGGGCAGAGTGGCTGAGAGCAGCCAGGCAGGGAGGGAGCTGCCAGAGTCAGGATCCCTGCCCCCAGCCTCCCCTGGTTAGCTCCAGAGGCAAACTGCAGTGGCTGAGGGGGAGGCCTGGGCCCAGGTATAGCTGGCAGCTGGAGCTGGCTGCCCAGCTGATGGGAGGTTAATTGACTGTGCCCTGTCCTCTGCAGAGCCTTCCCTGCCCGCCCCAGGCTCCCCTGGGGAGATGTCTGCTCTGCAGAGGGCACCACACCTCTGTCCTCCTTTGGCAACAGGCTGATGAAAACCATCAATTATTCAGCCCAAGGAGATGTGGAAGGCTGCCTCTGCTGCTGCCTGCTCTTTGAGGCCCTGTTTTCATTAACTTGGACATTCACAGCCCCAAAGTGCAGCTGGATGGAAATGGCCTCTGAAAGTGCCCTGGGAGCTGCTGAGAGGAGCTGCTCCTCACTCTGTGCCAGGCAGTGTGCTCTGGGCTGGGCAGGAGAAGGCTCCTCCATGGAACCAGGGGAGGGGTTGGCTTGGAAGAGACCTCTGAGCTCATCAACCACAGCTCCAGGCACTGCCACTCAGGTGCATTGAGGGATCCCACAGGCCAGATGGCCTGGGACACCCAGCAGGCTTGGATGGGGCTTGGTTGTGGCACTTGGAGCCATGGTTTAGCTGCCAGGAGGTCCTGGCTGACAGCTTGGACTTGATGCTCCTTGAGGTCTTTTCCAACCTGATTGATTCTGTGATTCTGTGATCACCTCCCAGTCTTCTCTCAGCTCTGCCCAGGGCAGAGAGCTCCATCCCTTACCATGCCTCAGAGGGCACTTGGCACCTGGGCTGGGCTGAGGGCACTCAGCCCCCAGGGGACTCACCTGGAGCACTGCTGAGCACAGGAGCCCCAGCACAGGAGGGACCTGGAGCTGAGGGAGAGGCTCCAGAGGAGGCCAGCAAGATGCTGAGGGGGTTGGAGCAGCTCTGCTGTGGGGCCAGGCTGAGGGAGCTGGGGGTGTTGAGCCTGCAGAAGAGAAGGCTGCAGGCAGAGCTGAGAGCAGCTCCCAGGCCCTGCAGGGGCTGCAAGCAGGCTGCAGAGGGACTGCTGCCAAAGGGCTGCAGGGACAGCCCCAGGGGCAATGGTTGGAGATGAGAGCAGAGCAGCTGGAGATTGGATGTGAGGAACAAGTTGTGCCCCAGGAGGCTGCTGGCAGCCTGCAAGAGGTTGCCCAGGGAGGTGGTTGTGGCCCCCTGGCTGGAGAGCTTGCAGGGGAGGCTGGAGAGGGCTGTGGGCAAGCTGCTGCAGTGGAGGATGTCCCTGCTGAAGGCAGGGGCTTGGCCTGGAGGGGCTCTGCAGCTCCCTGCCAGCCCCTGCTGTGTCTCAGTGATTCTGTGTAAACCTCATCCCTCAGCACCACAGCTCTGACCCCTTGGAAACTCCTCCAGGGACGTGGATCCAAGCAGCTCCCTGGGCAGCCTGTCCCAGAGGCTGACACAACTCAGCCTGCTCCCTCCCCTGGGTTCCACCACTCCATCCCTTCCCTGAGGCACAGCCAGCTCCACACAGCTGGGGCCTGGCCCTGCTGCCCTGGGCAGAGCCAGCTCCCCAACCCACAGAGGCCCTGTGCTGTGAGGCTGCCTGCTCAGCTTTAAGGGCTGCTCTCTTCTCCCAGGCACCCAGCCCCAGGACCTGGGATCCTGTGAACCCCTTCCAGCCTCTCTGCTCCACAGTCTCACAGTATCCCTAAGGTTGGAAAAGACCTCAAAGATCACCAAGTCCAACCTGTCACCACAGACCTCATGGCTAAACCATGGCACCAAGTGCCACATCCAATCCCCTCTTGAACACCTCCAGGGATGGGGACTCCACCACCTCCCTGGGCAGCACATTCCAATGGCTAACAACTCTCTCTGGGAGGAACTTTCTCCTCCTCTCCAGCCTGAGCCTCCCCTGGCACAGCTTGAGACTGTGTCCTCTTGTTCTAGGGCTGGGGGCCTGGCAGAAGAGACCAACCCCCACCTGGCTACAAAGCTGTAGAGAGCAAGAAGGTCTCCCCTGAGCCTCCTCTGCTCCAGGCTAAGCAACCCCAGCTCCCTCAGCCTCTCCTCACAGGGCTGTGCCCCAGACCCCTCCCCAGCTTTGTTGCCCTTCTCTGGACACCTTCCAGCAGCTCAACCTCTTTCCTACCCTCAGGAGCCCAGAGCTGGACACAGGACTCAAGCTGTGGCCTCAGCAGTGCTGAGCACAGGGCACAAGGACTTCCCTGCTCCTGCTGGCCACACTCTGCCTGACCCAGGCCAGGATGCCCTTGGCCTTCTTGGCCCCCTGGGCACACTGCTGGCTCATGTTCAGCTGCTCTGCCCCAGCACCCCCAGCTCCCTCTCTGCCTGGCTGCTCTCAGCCCCTCTGCCCCCAGCCTGTGGCACTGCCTGGGGTTGCTGTGGCCAATGTGCAGCCCCTGGCACTTGGATGTGTTCAATCTCCTGCCCTTGGCCTCTGCCCATCTGCCCAGCCTGGCAAGGTCCCTCTGCAGAGCCCTTCAGCCCTCTAACTGACCAACATCTGCTCCCAGCTTGCTGTCAGCTGCACATTCACTGCTGATGGACTCCATCCCCTCCTCCAGATCATCAATGAAGATATTGATCAGGCTGGGGCCCAGCCCTGCTCCCTAGGGCACAGCACTGGTGCCTGGCTGCCAGCTGGCTGTGGCACCATTCACCACCACTCTCTGGGCTCAGCCTCCAGCCAGTCCCTGCCCCAGCTCAGAGCTGCTGTCCCAGCCAGGGCTGCTGCGCAGCCTGTGTGTGGCTCTGGCACCCCCAGCCCCAGCCCTGCTCTGCAGGCAGCATCCTGGCAGCGCCTCCCGGCCGGGCAGGGAGGCAGCAGCGCCCTGGGGCTGCCCAGCTCCGGCTTTGCCTTTGCCTTCCTCCCTCCCCCTGCTCCCCGCGGCGGGGGGGTGGGGGAGGTGCAGCCTGTCGCCCGGGGGTCAAACACATAACTGTGCAGCCCTCAGCCGTCTCTCTCCTTTCCTCCTGCAATTCCTCTCCCTGATTACACTGCCAGATGAGTCTGGGCACTGCTGCCCAGCCCTTCACATGCAATGATCTGATGCATCACTTGCTGCAGCGCTGCTGGGGGCTCCACTGCTGCCCCCCCCACCCCCTGCTCCCTCTGCCTGACAGCCTCCTGTCGCTCCTCTGCCCCCAGCTGCCTCTTCCCCCCACCCCTTCTTTCCTTTCTGACTCCTGGATGGTGAAAGTGCTGCTGGACCACCCTGGGACACCTTCCCTCCTGCCCCAGGATTGGCTTTCCTGGCTGCCCCATGGCAGGCAATTCCTCCCTCCCTCCCTGAGGATTTCTTTCTGTTGGTGTCTTTGATAAGATAAAAGGCAAACCATAGACTCAACCAGGCTGGGAAAGACCTCAGAGCTCAGCAACTCCAACCCAGCACCTCCTGACAGCCAAGAGCCACATCCAGTCCCCTCTGGAACCCCTCCAGGGCTGGGGACTCCACCACCTCCCTGGGCAGCTCATCCCAGTGGCCAATTCCTCTTGCTGGCAAGAACTTTCTCCTCCCCTCCAGCCTCAACCTCCCCTGGCACAGCTTGAGACTGTGTCCTCTTGTTCTGCTGCTGGGGGCCTTTCAGAAGAGACCAACCCCCACTGGCTACAACCTCCCTGCAGTGAGTTGGAGAGAGCAAGAAGGTCTCCCCTGAGCCTCCTCTTCTGCAGGCTGAAACCAAACAAAACCAATCCTGCCCCAAAGCAGTCAGCAGCTGAGCAGCAATCCTGAGCCTGAGCAAACCCTCCCTGGATACCTTCCCTGCTCTGTGGTTGCTCAGATGGTGCTGGGGGAGAGGTTGGACAGGATGAGCTCTGAGGTCTGTTCCAGCCTGGTTCATTCCATTCTATTCTATTCTATTCTATTCTATTCTATTCTATTCTATTCTATTCTATTCTATTCTATTCTAGTCTAGTCTAGTCTAGTCTAGTCTAGTCTAGTCTAGTCTATTCCGTTCCATTCCATTCCATTCCATCCTATCCCATTCTACCCTACCCTACCCTTCCCTATCCTATCCTATCCTATCCTATCCTATCCTATCCTATCCTATCCTATCCTATCCTATCCTATCCTATCCTATCCTATCCTATCCTATAAAAGCCTTCCACACTGTCCTGCACCACATCCTGGTCTGCAGGCTGGTGACACATGGGTGTGAGGGGTGACCACTAGATGGATAAGGAACTGGCTTGGTGGCTGCACCCAAAGAGTGGCTGTCAATGGCTCCATGTCCCAGTGGAGGCCAGTGACAAGTGGAGTCCCTCAGGGATCAGTCCTGGGACCAGGCTTGTTCAACATCTCTGTGGGTGCCATGGACAGTGGTACTGAGTGCAGCCTCAGCAGGGTTGCTGATGACACCAAGCTGTGTGGTGCAGCAGACAGCTGGAGGGAAGGGATCCATCCAGAGGGACCTGGACAGGCTGGAGAGGTGGGCACAAGCCAACCTCAGGAGGTTCAACAAGACCAAGGGCAGGGTCCTGCAGCTGGGTGGAGGCAATCCCAGGCCCAAATGCAGGCTGGGCAGGGACTGGCTGGAAAGCAGCCCTGAGGAGAGGAGAAGCTCAGCAGGAGCTCTCAGTGTGCACTTGCAGCCCAGAAAGCCAACCAGAGCCTGGGCTGCAGCAGGAGAAGTGTGGCCAGCAGGGCAAGGGAGGTGATTCTCCCCCTCTGCTCAGCTCTGGGGAGACCCCACCTGGAGTCCTGCCTCCAGTTCTGGAGCCCCTATTCCAAGAGGGATGTGGAGGTGCTGGAAGGTGTCCAGAGCAGGGCCAGGAGGATGAGCAGAGGGCTGGAGCTGCTCTGCTGTGAGGACAGACTGAAGGAGTTGGGGCTGTTCAGTCTGCAGAAGAGAAGGCTCCGAGGTGACCTCATTGTGGCCTTCCAGTATCTGCAGGGGGCTACAGGAAGGCTGGGGAGGGACTGCTCAGGATCTCAGGCAGTGATAGGACTAGGGGGAATGGAATGAAGCTGGAGGTGGGGAGATTCAGGCTGGAGGGGAGGAGGAAGTTCTTCCCCATGAGAGTGGTGAAGCCCTGGAATGGGTTGTGCAGGGAGGTGGTTGGGGCCCTGTCCCTGGAGGTGTTTAAGGCCAGGCTGGATGAGGCTCTGGGCAGCCTGATCTAGTGTGGGGTGTCCCTGCCCATGGCAGGGGGGTTGGAACTGGATGATCCTTGTGGTCCCTTCCAACCCTGACTGATACTATGATACTAGGATACTATGGTACTACCCTATCCTATCCTATCCTATCCTATCCTATCCTATCCTATCCTATCCTATCCTATCCTATCCTATCCTATCCTATCCTATCCTATCCTATCCTATCCTATCCTATTCCCAAGTGGGGGTTGGGGCTTTCTGCACTGTCAGCTGTGGCAGCAGGCAGGCCCAGAGCTGCCCTGGGTGGCACTGGAGGGCAGGCAGAGGCCTCTGTCCTGGGCAGCCTCTGGAAGTTCAGCTCCTGTGGGCAAAGGCAGCAGGCAGGTGGCAGGAGATGAGCCTTAGGGACAGGTCAGCAGCCAGGCCCAGGGAGAAGCTCTGTGGCTGCAGGCAGGGCACTGGGATGAGCACAGCAGAGGGACTGAGCTGGCCCCTGGAGAGCTGCACACTGCCTCAGCCAGCCTGGGGCCTCTCCCCAGCACTTTGACCTGGTCACTGTTGTACCTCAAATGCCCCAAAGGAGCTCTGGGTCTGTGCTCCTCATTGCTGGTGCTCCAAAGTGAGCTCTGCAGAGGTAGGCTCTGCCCCCAGGGCAGCAGGCAGTGCCCTGCAAAGCAGGCAGCTGGGGGGCTGTGGATGCTGGGGGGATCTGCAGGGGGCTGCAAGCAAGCTGGGGAGGGACTTTGGAGGGGGTGAGGGAGGGCTAGGAGTGGGGGGGCTGGAGCAGAAGTAGAAGTGGGGAGCTGGAGCTTGGCTGTGAGGAAGAAGTTGTTGGGCAGGAGGGTGGTGAGAGCCTGGCCCAGGCTGCCCAGGGAGGTGGTGGAAGCCTCCTGGCTGGAGGTGTTTGCAGCCAGGCTGGAGGTGGCTGTGAGCAAGCTGCTGTGGTGTGAGGTGTCCCTGCCCATGGCAGGGGCTTGGGGCTGGCTGAGCCTGGAGCTCCCTCCCAGCCCTGCCAGCTCTGTGCTTCCATGGCAGAGCAGAGGCTCTGCTGGCAAGGAGGTTTGTGCTGTGCATTGCTGCTGCAGGCAGCCCCTGGGGTTGGCTCTGCAGGGATCCCAGCCTGGACTTCCAAGGCTTTTTCTGGCTGTGACTGAAGAAGTGAGGGGGAAGTGAAGGCCAAGAGCTCTGCCTGCTCCTGGCTTGGGCCGGGGGGGCTCAGCGAGGCTCCTGAGAGGCTGCCGGCTCTCCCCGCTGGAGTCAGGTTGCTGCCTCGCTAATGCCATTCCGAAATGCACTCCGGGGGGCCGGAGCGGCACTTAGACCCCCGAGCATCAAAAGCTGTCGGTGTGTTTGAGCAGCTTGAAAGAGAAACTGAAGCAAATGCCAGGGGAGAGCAGAATAAAGTTGGAGCTTTGCTTTGGAAGCCGGCAGGAGGCTGTCTCCAGCCCGGGGTCAGGCAGGGGGTGCAGCATGGGGGCTGTGCTGGGGGGGAGGAGAGCTCTGCGGTGCCAGCAGGGAAACTGGCTGCACCACAAGCACTGCACTGCAGAGGGCAGGGTCCCAGGGCAGCAGCCACAGCTATCTGCTGCCTGTGAGGACCTGGACAGGCCCAAGGCAACCTCCTGAAGCTCAGCAAGGCCAAGGGCAAGGTCCTGCAGCTGGCTGAGGGCAGTGCCAGGCACAGAGCCAGGCTGGGTGGGGAAGGGGCAGAGAGCAGTGGTGAGGAGAAGGCCCTGGGGGTGCTGGGGGAGGAGCAGCTCCCCAGGAGGCAGCAAGGGGAGCTGGCAGCCCAGAGAGCAAGGCTGTGCTGGGCTGAGCCCCAGCAGTGTGGGCAGCAGGGGCAGGGAGGGGATTCTGCCCCTCTGCTCTGCTCAGCCCTCCCCTGCAGGGCTGGGGCAGCTCTGCAGCCCCCAGCACAAGGCCCTGGAGCTGCTGGAGAGGCTCCAGAGGAGGCCACAGAGAGGAGCAGAGGCTGCAGAGCCTCCCCTGTGGGGCCAGGCTGGGAGAGCTGGGGCTGATGGAGAGGAGAAGGCTGCAGGCAGACCTCAGAGCAGCTTCCAGTGCCTGAAGGGCTCCAGGAGAGCTGGGGAGGGACTCTGGGCAAGGGCTGGGAGTGCCAGGCTGAGGAACAATGGCTTGGAGCTGGGAGAGGAGAGACTGAGAGTGGAGAGGAGGAAGAGACCCTTGAGTGTGAGGCTGGGGAGACTCTGGCACAGGCTGCCCAGGGAGGCTGTGGCTGCCTCCTGCCTGCAGGTGATGCAGGTCAGAGCTGCTGTGGCTCTGGGCAGCCTGGGCTGGCTGGGGCTGTCCCTCAGCTGGAAGGAGGGGGGGTTGGAGCACATGAGCTCTAGAGGTCCCTTCCAACCCAGGACACTCTGTGATTCAGATTCAGGTCTAGGAGGGATCAAGGGGGGAACTCCTCCCTGGGCACCAGCCCATGGCCCAGGCTGCCAGGGCTGCTCAGTATTTATAACCCCTCCAGGGGTGGGGACTCCACCACCTCCCTGGGCAGCCTGTGCCAGCCCCTCACCACTCCTGCAGGAAGGAATTTGTTGCTAGTGTTCCTGACCTAGCAAAAGAAGCTCCTGGAAAGTTCTGCCTGATGCTTCCATGGCCAAGATGAGCTGAGCTGAGCCTTGCTGGGGGCTCTGCTGCCTCGGT
The DNA here is from genome assembly GCF_026170545.1 of Melanerpes formicivorus. NCBI lineage: Eukaryota > Metazoa > Chordata > Aves > Piciformes > Picidae > Melanerpes > Melanerpes formicivorus. Next base: position 14,255 of record NW_027144406.1, on the reverse strand, counting down.
AAGGTTTCACAGAGCCACAGAGTGCTCTGGGCTGGAAGGGAGCTGCAGAGCCCCTCCAGACCAAGCCCCTGCCCTCAGCAGGGACATCCTCCACTGCAGCAGCTTGCCCACAGCCCTCTCCAGCCTCCCCTGCAAGCTCTCCAGCCATGGGGCCACAACCACCTCCCTGGGCAACCTCTTGCAGGCTTCCAGCAGCCTCCTGGGGCAGAATTTCCTGGGTTAGGAACTGGCTGGAGGCTGAGCCCAGAGAGTGGTGGTGAATGGTGCCACAGCCAGCTGGCAGCCAGGCACCAGTGCTGTGCCCCAGGGAGCAGTGCTGGGCCCCATCCTCTTTAACATCTTCATTGATGATCTGGAGGAGGGGATGGAGTCCATCAGCAGTGAATGTGCAGCTGACAGCAAGCTGGGGGCAGGAGCTGAGTTGTGAGAGGGGAGCAGAGCTCTGCAGAGGGACCTTGCCAGGCTGGGCAGATGGGCAGAGGCCAACAGGATGGCATTCAACAAGTCCAAGTGCCAGGGGCTGCACTTTGGCCATGGCAACCCCATGCAGAGCTGCAGGCTGGGGACAGAGTGGCTGAGAGCTGCCAAACAGAGAGGGACCTGGGGGTGCTGATTGACAGCTGCCTGAACATGAGCCAGCAGTGTGCCCAGGTGGCCAAGAAGGCCAAGGGCATCCTGGCCTGTATTAGGAAGAGTGTGGCCAGCAGGAGCAGGGAAGTCCTTGTGCCCTGTGCTCAGCACTGCTGAGGCCACAGCTTGAGTCCTGTGTCCAGCTCTGGGCTCCTCAGTTTAGGTAGGACATTGAGACACTTGAAGGTGTCCAGAGAAGGGCAACAAAGCTGGGGAGGGGTCTGGGGCACAGCCCTGTGAGGAGAGGCTGAGGGAGCTGGGGTTGCTCAGCCTGGAGAAGAGGAGGCTCAGGGGAGACCTTCTTGCTCTCTCCAACTCCCTGCAGGGAGGTTGGAGCCAGCTGGGGGTTGGTCTCTTCTGCCAGGCCCCCAGCCCCAGAACAAGAGGACACAGTCTCAAGCTGTGCCAGGGGAGGTTGAGGCTGGAGGGGAGGAGAAAGTTCTTGCCAGCAAGAGGAATTGGCCACTGGGATGAGCTGCCCAGGGAGGTGGTGGAGTCCCCATCCCTGGAGGGGTTCAGGAAGAGCCTGGATGAGGCCCTTGGAGCCATGGCTGAGTTGCTGAGATGGTGCTGGGGGAGAGGTTGGCCTGGATGAGCTCTGAGGTCTTTTCCAGCCTGGTTACTTCCATCCCATCCCATCCCATCCCATCCCATCCCATCCCATCCCATCCCATCCCATCCCATCCCATCCCATCCCATCCCATCCTATCCTATCCTACCCTATCCTATCCTATCCTATCCTATCCTATCCTATCCTATCCTATCCTATCCTATCCTATCCTATCCTATCCTATCCTATCCTATCGCTCTGGGCTGTGGAGAGCTCTAAGCAGCCCTGGAGCCCCTCCTGAGCAGAGCAGCAGTGGGGGCTGGTGGTGGCCCCTGGCTGGTGCAGCAGAGCAGGAGCTGCCCAGAGGGCTGTGTGGTGCTCAGGGGGTGGCTCCCTCCCTGCTGCTCCTGGGGGTGCTGCAGCCTGGGGCTTGTGCAGGTTTGCCTCTCCTGTGCCCTCCAGAGAGAAGGCTGTGGGAGCTGAGCTGTCTGTCAGGGCTGCTGCTCCTCACTGCAGGGCAGAACTTTTTCATGACAGAGGAGTTTTGAGAGAAAGAAATCAACCCCAGAGAGAGAGAGAGAGAGAGAGGCAGCAAATCACTTGGGTTCAGAGAAGAGAAGTGGAGGTGGGGGGCTGGAGGGGGGGTGGAGATTGCACCTAAAGAATAGATATTTGAGTAGAAAGTGTTGCAGCTCCTTCTGACAAAGAGCCCCCAGGGGATCCCAGTGCAGTCAGTGTTGCTTTAATTAAATTTAATGCTGTGTGAAATGCACTCTGAGGAACTTTGATGAATGACTGGGGCAATTCATGTGGCTCAGCAAAGGGCACCCAGCCCTTGCAGGGGTGTCAAGGCAGGATGAATTGGTTAGTACAGCCTTGTTTATAGACTGCCCTCAGGAACCTTGTGCCTGTGTGGTAATGTCAGAGATAATGTTATGATTCCCTGGACCTTGGGGGGCTTTGGTGACATGGTTAATGGGATAGCCCAGGGAGGGTCCCAGTAGGTTCCTCGCAGACCTCCCACATCAAAAGGAGCAGCTCTGCCCCTTCAGAGCCTGCACTCCTCCAGCTCTCCCAGCTGGCCCTCTCCTTCCACGGGGCCACTTTCTTCCCTTCCCTACCTCCTCCCCCCTCTGCCTTTTTTTTTCCTCCCCCCTTTCCTTTTCAAGGTTCTTAGTCAACATCAACTCTGGCTGCTGAAATCCAGCAGCCCTCCTCCTTCCTTTGCTTTCCCTTTGCCCATCCCACACAATGGCTCTCAGAGCTTTTACAGCCACAGACACCTACCTCCCAAAGCACAGCAACAAAACACAGGCTGAGGAGAAAGTGGGGAGGGGAGAAAACCTTCACCCTCCCCCCCTTGCCCCCCTCCCCCCCAAAAAGAAGAAATGTCTCTCCCATGCAGAGTTTGGTTACAAAGCAATGAGGCTGTGACAGCACAAATGGCTCTGGACCTGCTGCCCCCAAAGAAGTGGAAGGGGGAAAGAGGGCAATAAAGTCCCAACCATCCACCAAAACACTGCAGCAACTGAGGAGTGAAAAGGCTGATCCTCAGCTGGGGTTTAAAGGGTTTGGGTTTAAAGGGTTTGGGATTAAAGGGTTTGGTTTAAAGGGTTTGGTTTAAAGGGGTTTTGAATGATTAAAAGGGTTTGGGTTTGAAGGGTTTGGGTTTAAATGGTTTGGCTTTAAAGGGTTTGGCTTAAAGGGCTTGGGTTTAAAGGGTTTGGCTTTAAAGGGTTTGGTTTAAAGGGTTTGGTTTAAAAGGTTTGGGTTTAAAGGGTTTGGGTTTAAAGGGTTTGTTTTGAAGGGTTTGGGTTTAAAGGGTTTGGTTTAAAGGGTTTGGATTAAAAGGTTTGGCTTTAAAGGGTTTGGGATTAAAAGGTTTGGTTTAAAGGGTTTGGGATTAAAGGGTTTGGTTTAAAGGGTTTGGTTTAAAAGGTTTGGGTTTAAAGGGTTTGTTTTGAAGGGTTTGGGTTTAAAGGGTTTGGCTGAAAGGGTTTGGCTGAAAGGGTTTGGGATTAAAAGGTTTGGTTTAAAGGGTTTGGGATTAAAGGGTTTGGTTTAAAAGGTTTGGATTAAAAGGTTTGGGTTTAAAGGGTTTGGCTTTAAAAGGGTTTGGCTTAAAGAACTTGGATTTAAAGGGTTTGGATTAAAAGGTTTGGGTTTAAAGGGTTTGGGTTTTAAGGGTTTGGTTTAAAGGGTTTGGATTAAAAGGTTTGGCTTTAAAGGATTTGGCTTAAAGGACTTGGGTTTAAAGGGTTTGGATTAAAGGGTTTGGGTTTAAAGGGTTTGGCTTTAAAGGGTTTGGGATTAAAAGGTTTGGTTTAAAGGGTTTGGGATTAAAGGATTTTGTTTGAAGGGTTTGGGTTTAAAGGGTTTGGCTGAAAGGGTTTGGTTTAAAGGGTTTGGTATAAAGGGTTTGTTTTGAAGGAGTTTTGATTGATTTAAAGGGTTGGGGTTTGAAGGGTTTGGTTTGAAGGGTTTGGTTTAAAGGGTTTGGTTTAAAGGGTTTGGTATAAAGGGTTTGGCTTAAAGGGCTTGTGTTTAAAGGGTTTGGATTAAAAGGTTTTGGTTTAAAGGTTTGGGTTTAAAGGGTTTGGGTTAAAGGGTTTGGTTTAAAGGGTTTGGCTTAAAGGGTTTTGGTTAAAGGGTTTGGGTTAAAGGGTTTGGTTTAAGGGGGTTGGGTTTAAAGGGGTTGGATTAAAGGGTTTGGTTTGAAGGAGTTTTGATTGATTTAAAGGGTTGGGGTTTGAAGGGTTGGGTTTAAAGGGTTTGGGTTTAAAGTCACAGTCTCACAGTATCACCAAGGTTGGAAGAGACCTCAAAGATCATTGAGCCCAACCTGTCACCACAGACCTCATGACTAGACCATGGCACCAAGGACCACATCCAATCCCCTCCTCAACACCTCCAGGGATGGGGACTCCACCACCTCCCTGGGCAACTCATCCCAATGGTGAATGACTCTCTCGGTGAAGAACTTTCCCCTCCCCTCCAGCCTAGACTTCCCCTGGCACAGCTTGAGACTGTGTCGTCTTGTTCTGCTGCTGGGGACCTGGGAGAAGAGACCAACCCCCCCCGGCTACAACCTCCCTGCAGGGAGTTGGAGGGAGCAAGAAGGTCTCCCCTGAGCCTCCTCTTCTCCAGGCTAAGCAACCCCAGCTCCCTCAGCCTCTCCTCACAGGACTGTGCCCCAGACCCCTCCCCAGCCTTGTGCCCCAGACCCCTCCCCAGCTTTGTTGCCCTTCTCTGGACACCTTCAAGTGTCTTGATGTCCTTCCTAAACTGAGGGGCCCAAAACTGGACAGAGGACTCAAGGTGCAGCCTAACCAGTGCAGAGTACAGGGGCACAATGACTTAAGGGTTTGGTTTAAAGGGTTTGGGTTTGAAGGGTTTGAAGGGTTTGACTTGAAGGGGTTTTGATTGATTTAAAGGTTTTGGGTTCTGAAGGATTTGGTTTCGAAGGGTTGGGTTTGAAGGATTGGTTTTGAAGGGTTTGGGTTTAAAGGGTTTGGGCTTAAAGGGTTTGGGCTTAAAGGGTTTGGGTTTAAAGGGTTTGGGTTTAAAGGGTTTGGGTTAAAGGGTTTGGTTATAAAGGGTTTGGGATTAAAAGGTTTGGGTTAAAGGGTTTGGTTTGAAGGGTTTGGGTGCCCCAGACCCCTCCCCAGCCTTGTGCTCCAGACCCTTCCCCAGCTTTGTTGCCCTTCTCTGGACACCTTAAAGTGTCTTGAGGTCCTTCCTAAACTGAGGGGCCCAGAACTGGACAGAGGACTCAAGGTGTGGCCTAACCAGTGCAGAGTACAGGGCACAAGGACTTAAGGGCTTGGTTTAAAGGGTTTGGTTTAAAGGGTTTGGGTGAAAGGGTTTGGTTTAAAGGGTTTGGGTGAAAGGGTTTGGGTTAACGGGGTTGGGTTTGAAGGGTTTGGTGTTAAAGAGTTGGGTCTGAAGGGCTTGGTTTAAAGGGTTGGGTCTAAAGGGTTTGATTTAAAGGGTTGCATTTGAAGGGTTAGGGTTTAAAGGGTTGGGTTTAAAGGGTTTGGGTTTGAAGGATTTGGTTTAAAGGGTTTGGTTTAAAGGGTTTGGGTTTGAAGGGTTTGGTTTAAAGGGTTGGGTTTAAAGGGTTTGACTTAAAAGGTTTGGTTTTAAAGGGTTTGGTTTGAAGGAGTTTTGATTGATTTAAAGGGTTGGGGTTTGAAGGGTTTGGTTTTAAAGGGTTTGGTTTGAAGGAGTTTTGATTGATTTAAAGGGTTGGGGTTTGAAGGGTTTGGTTTAAAGGGTTTGGTATAAAGGGTTTGGCTTAAAGGGTCTGGGTTTAAAGGGTTTGGATTAAAGGGTTTGGTTTGAAGGAGTTTTGATTGATTTAAAGGGTTGGGGTTTGAAGGGTTGGGTTTAAAGGGTTTGGGTTTAAAGTCACAGTCTCACAGTATCACCAAGGTTGGAAGAGACCTCAGAGATCATTGAGCCCAACCTGTCACCACAGACCTCATGACTAGACCATGGCACCAAGGACCACATCCAATCCCCTCCTCAACACCTCCAGGGATGGGGACTCCACCAGCTCCCTGGGCAGCTCATCCCAATGGTGAATGACTCTCTCGGTGAAGAACTTTCCCCTCCCCTCCAGCCTAGACTTCCCCTGGCACAGCTTGAGACTGTGTCGTCTTGTTCTGCTGCTGGGGACCTGGGAGAAGAGACCAAATTCCCCTGGCGCCAACCTCCCTGCAGGGAGTTGGAGAGAGCAAGAAGGTCTCCCCTGAGCCTCCTCTTCTCCAGGCTAAGCAACCCCAGCTCCCTCAGCCTCTCCTCACAGGGCTGTGCCCCAGACCCCTCTCCATCCTTGTGCTCCAGACCCTTCCCCAGCTTTGTTGCCCTTCTCTGGACACCTTCAAGTGTCTTGATGTCCTTCCTAAACTGAGGGGCCCAAAACTGGACAGAGGACTCAAGGTGCAGCCTAACCAATGCAGAGTACAGGGGCACAATGACTTAAGGGTTTGGTTTAAAGGGTTTTGGTTTGAAGGGTTTGAAGGGTTTGACTTGAAGGGGTTTTGATTGATTTAAAGGTTTTGGGTTCTGAAGGATTTGGTTTTGAAGGGTTGGGTTTGAAGGATTGGTTTTGAAGGGTTTGGGTTTAAAGGGTTTGGGCTTAAAGGGTTTGGGTTTAAAGGGTTTGGGTTAAAGGGTTTGGGTTAAAGGGTTTGGGTTAAAGGGTTTGGGATTAAAATGTTTGGTTTAAAGGGTTTGGTTTGAAGGGTTTGGGTGCCCCAGACCCCTCCCCAGCTTTGTTGCCCTTCTCTGGACACCTTCAAGTCTCTCGATGTCCTTCCTAAACTGAGGGGCCCAGAACTGGACACAGGACTCAAGGTGTGGCCTAACTAATGCAGAGTACAGGGCACAAGGACTTAAGGGTTTGGTTTAAAGGGTGTGGGTGAAAGGGTTTGGGTTAACGGGGTTGGGTTTGAAGGGTTTGGTTTTAAAGGGTGGGTTTGAAGGGTTTGGGTTTGAAGGGTTTGGTGTTAAAGAGTTGGGTATGAAGGGTTTGGTTTAAAGGGTTTGGTTTAAAGGGTTGCATTTGAAGGGTTAGGGTTTAAAGGGTTGGATTTAAAGGGTTTGGGTTAAGAGGTTTGGGTTAAAGGGTTTGGGTTTAAAGTGTTTGGTTTGAAGGGTTTGGGTTAAAGGGTTTGGGTTTAAGGGGTTTTGGTTTAAAGGGTTTGGGTTAAAGGGTTGGGTTTAAAGGGTTGGGTTTAAAAGGTTTGGTTTAAAGGGTTTGGTTTGAAGGGTTTGCATTAAAAGGGTTGGATTTGAAGGGTTTGGGTTTAAAGGGTTTGACTTAAAAGGTTTGGTTTTAAAGGGTTTGGTTTGAAGGAGTTTTGATTGATTTAAAGGCTTTGGGTTTGAAGGGTTGGGTATGAAAGGTTGGGTTTGAAGGGCTGAGTTGAAAGGGTTTGCTGCAAGGCTCGGGTTTGAGGGTTGGGTTTGAAGGGTTTGGTTTGAAGGGTTGGGTTTGAAGGGCTGAGTTGAAAGGGGTTTGCTGCAAGGCTCGGGTTTGAGGGTCCAGGTTGCAGTGCTGGCTACAGCCTGTGGAACAGGTTGATTAACCATCTCCCTCTGTGGGCTGGGGGCAGCTCGCTGTGGGTTTGGTGGAAAGGGAGGTTGGATGGAAAGAAACCAACCCTGGGAGCAACAGAGGAGACCTCTGCCAGAGCCATGGGCCAGGGAGGGGCTGCTCAGTGCCTGCCCTCAGGGGAGCTGGCACACAGCAAAGCACTGCAGGGCTGCCTCAAAGGAGCCTTCTGAAGTCTGCACCCCCCCAGGGTCTGATTGTACCTCTGGAAGGGGAGAGCAGGGAAAAGCTGCTGGAGGAGCAGAGGCTTGGCTAGACCTCAGGTTCCACAAGGCTGATGGCAGCTGCAAGCCTTCTCCTCTGGATGAGTCTGTGGCTTCTGATCTTCAGCTGGGAAATGCTTGCCTGGCAGAGACCAGGCTAGGGGCTGCTGAAACAGCCTGAGCAGCACTGCTGGCCTTGCCCTCAGGGCTGCCCCCCACCAGAGATGCCTTGCCCTGAGCTCCTCCATCCAACAAGTGCCTCACTCTGCCCAGCCTGGGGCTGAGCCATGGCCTCAGCACCACAGCTCTGCCTCTCTGAAACCCCTCCAGGGATGGGCACTCAACCCCTCCCTGGGCAGCCTGGGTCAGGCTTGCAGAGCCCTTGCAGGGAAGAAGTTTCCTCTAATGTCCAACCTGAACCTCCCCTGGGGCAGCCTAGAGGCCATTGCCTCTCCTCCTGTCCTGTTTCTTGTGGCTTGTAAGGAGAGACCAAGCCCAACCTCACTGCAACCTGCTTTCAGAGAGCTGTGCAGGGAACCCTGTTGTCCCTCCCCCATTGTCCCTCCCCCATTGTCCCTCCCCCATTGTCCCTCTCCCATTGTCCCTCCCCCATTGTCCCTCCCTCATTGTCCCTCCCCCATTGTCCCTCCCCCATTGTCCCTCCCCCACTGTCCCTCCCCCCATTGTCCCTCCCCCATGGTTCCTCCCCCTTGGTTCCCCCCAGGCTGTGAGCTGGGAGTGTGAGCTGAGTGTGGAGGGCTTGCAGCATTGCCCTCCCTGCTCTGCTGTGGCAGTGCAGCTCCCTGAGCCCTGCAGGTGCTGCAGGCACTGAGCCCTGAGCCCCTGCAGGGTGATTTCCTCTGGGGGAGCCTGGAGCAGGCTGCCAGAGAAGATGTGCAGCCTCCTGCTCTGGAGCCTTCCCAACCCCCCCCCGGGCACTGTGCCCCTGGGCAAGGCTGCTGTGGGAGCCCTGCTGGAGCAGGGCTGGGCCTGGGAGAGCTCCAGGGCTCCCTTCCAGCCCTCCCCATGCTGGGGTTGCATCAAGTGTGTGGCACAGAGGCACAGAGCTGGCAGGGCTGGGAGGGAGCTGCAGGCTCAGCCAGCCCCAGCCCCCCTGCCATGGGCAGGGACACCTCACACCACAGCAGCTTGCTCACAGCCACCTCCAGCCTGGCTGCAAACACCTCCAGCCAGGAGGCTTCCACCACCTCCCTGGGCAGCCTGGGCCAGGCTCTCACCACCCCTCCTGCCCAACAACTTCTTCCTGATGTCTAATCTAACTCTCCCCTCCTCTAGCTTGGATCCATCCCCCCCAGTCCTGTCACTGCCTGATGCTGGTGATGGTGATGATGGTGGTCATGGTGGTGGTGATGATGGTGATGATGAGTTAAGATCTCTCTGCTGCCAGAGGGGTCAGGGACTGGCAGAGGCTGCTCAGGGGGTGGTGCAGTCCCCATGCCTGGAGGTGCTGCAGCAAGCTGTGCCCATGGCACCTGGGGGCAGGGCTTGGTGGCCATGGTGGTGCTGGGTTGGTGCTGAGCTTCTCCAGCCCCAGCCATTCAGTACCTCCATGAGTGGCAGCCACCCAGCACCCTGCAGAGCCACACCAGTGCTGCTGGGAGCCCGGGAGCTGTGTTTGCCTCTCCCCCTGCTCCTTGCTGTGGCTTTGGAGCCATCAGAGGCTGCTGCTCAGAGGGGCTCCAAGGTCCTCTGTTAGCCTTCCTGCCACTGCCCCAGTGAGGAGCAGAGGAAGCCTTCAGCCGTGGTCAGAGGGCAGGGACTGCACTGAGGCTGCCCTGACAGCACACTGCCTGCAGCACAGCAGCTCTGCTGCTGCTCCCCTTCCACACAGACCTATTGAAAAACAGATCAGGGCCTTGGGAAGCCCTCAGCTGCCTTCCTCCCCTCTCCCCTGCAAGACAGCTTCCCAAACCTGAGCTGGCATTTGCCTCCTCCCTGAGCTACTTACAGCTTCATTACAGCAGCAGGGGCCTGCAGCAGGCAACTCATCAAAGGCAGTGGCACTGAGGAGCTTCTCCCTGGGGCTGGGGTCAGGGAAAGGGAGGAGAGGGAAAAGGGAGGAGAGGGAAGGGAAGGGAAGGAGAAGGGAAGGGAAGGGAAGGGAAGGGAAGGGAAGGGAAGGGAGGGAAGGGAAGGGAAGGGAAGGGGAAGGAAGGGAAGGGAAGGGAAGGGAAGGGAAGGGAAGGGAAGGGAAGGGAAGGGAAGGAGGGAAGGAAGGAAGGGAAGGGAAGAGAAGAGAAGAGAAGAGAAGAGAAGAGAAGAAGAAGAGAAGAGAAGAGAAGAGAAGAGAAGAGAAGAGAAGAGAAGAGAAGAGAAGGAAAGAGAAGAGAAGAGAGAGAAGAGAAGAGAAGAGAAGAGGAAGAGAAGAGAAGAGAAAGAGAAGAGAAGAGAAGAAGAGAGCAGAAGAGAGAAGAGAAGAGAAGAGAAGAGAAGAGAAGAGAAGAGAAAGAGAATTAACCAGGTTGGAAGAGACCTCAGAGCTCATCCAGTCCAACCTCTCCCCCAGCACCATCTGAGCAACTCAACCATGGCTCCAAGGGCCCTCATCCAGGCTCTTCCTGAACCCCTCCAGGGCTGGGGACTCCACCACCTCCCTGGGCAGCTCATCCCAGTGGCCAATTCCTCTTGCTGGGAAGAACTTTCTCCTCCCCTCCAGCCTCAACCTCCCCTGGCACAGCTTGAGACTGTGTCCTCTTGTTCTGCTGTTGGGGCCTGGCAGAAGAGACCAACCCCCCTGGCTCCAACCTCCCTGCAGGGAGCTGGAGAGAGCAAGAAGGTCTCCCCTGAGCCTCCTCTTCTGCAGGCTAAGCAACCCCAGCTCCCTCAGCCTCTCCTCACAGGGCTGTGCCCCAGACCCCTCCCCAGCTTTGTTGCCCTTCTCTGGACACCTTCCAGCAGCTCAACCTCTTTCCTAACCTCAGGAGCCCAGAGCTGGACACAGGACTCTGCTCCCCCTGTGCCCTCCCCCCGTGGCACCAGGGCCAGGGTGGCCTCTCCAGATGCCCAGGCTGTGGTCAGCAGCATCTCCCAGGGGCTGCAGAATCAGAGTGGCCTGATGGGAAAGGTCTTCAGTGATGTCCAAGCACATCCCAGCAGCTCCCTGTGCACAGCTGTCAGAGCCTGGCCCCAGGTGCCATGGGCACAGCTTGCTGCACCACTGCAGACATGGGTTCTTCCCCATGAGAGTGGTGAGACCCTGGAATGTGTTGTCCCGGGAGGTGGTCGAGGCCCCGCCCCTGGGGATGTTTAAGGCCAGGCTGGATGAGGCTCTGGGCAGCCTGATCTAGTGTGGGGTGTCCCTGCCCATGGCAGGGGGGGTTGGAACTGGATGATCCTTGTGGTCCCCCTTCCAACCCTGAATGAAACTATGAAACTATGAAACTATGGACTGGCAGCACCTTCCTGGGCAGCCTCTGCCAGTCCCAGAGGACCCTTGGGGTGAAGAAATTCTCCTTAGTCCCTCTTTTTTCTCACCTGCTGTGCTTGAGAGAGAGTCACAGAATCATTCTGGTTGGAGAAGCCCTTTCAGAGCACTCAGCCCAAGCATCCTCTGCCCCTGCCCAGGCTGGGGCTGAGCCATGGCCTGAGCACCACAGCTCTGAAACCCCTCCAGGGATGAGCATCCAACCCCCCTCCCTGGGCAGCCTGGGCCAGGCTTGCAGAGCCCTTGCAGGGAAGAAGTTTCCTTCTCCTCTCCAAGCTAAGCCTCCCCTGGGGCAGCCTGAGGCCATTGCCTCTCCTCCTGGCCCTTGCTCCTAGGGAGCAGAGCCCAACCCCTCCTGGCTGCAGCCCTCCTCTCAGGGAGCTGCAGAGAGCAAGGAGGTCTCCCCTCAGCCTCCTCTGCTCCACACTCCCCACCCCCAGCTCCCTCAGCTGCTCCTCCCCAGCCCTCTTCTCCCACACCCTTCCCCCACCTTCCTTGCCCTTCCCTGGCCCTGCTCCAGCTCCTCCAGCTCCTTCTTTCAGCCAGGAGCCCAAAGCTCAGCCCCAGCCCTCAAGCTGTGGCCTCCCCAGTGCTGAGCCCAGGGGCACAATCCCTGCCCTGCTCCTGCTGCCCAACCATTGCTGCTCCAGCCCAGGCTGCTGCTGCCCTTCTTGCCCCCCTGCCCACCCCCTGCCCTCCTCTCCAGCTGCACTCTGCACTGCTGGGGGCCAGCTCTGGAGCCCCCAGCACAAGGCCATGGACCTGCTGGAGTGGATCCAAGGGGAGGCCATGAGGATGATGCAGGTCAGCTTCTCAGAGGGCTGGAGCTGCTCTGCTCTTGGGGTTGCTCAGGCTGGAGAGGAGAAGGCTCCCAGCCCTGCTCCTGCTGCCCACAGCATTGCTGCTGCAGGCCCAGGCTGCTGCTGGGCCCTGAGCATCCCCTGCAGCAGGGGCTGCCCTCCGGAGCTGGTTTGGGGTCAGCAGTTTCTCCAGCTGGCTGTGGCAGAGAGCTGCACAGAAGCCTCAGGAGGAGGCAGGGGCTGTGGGTGGTGCTGGGCTGCACTGGTGCTGAGTGCTGCCCCTGGCCTGGGAGGTGCTCAGCAGAGGGCTTCCCCCGTGCAGGAAGCCTTCCTCTGGGCACAGTCAGTCTGGAGAACTCCTCTGGGGGTTCCACACCTTGGGGGCCAGGGGCTGGGGGGAGAGCTCCTGGCAGCACTGAGCAGTGGCAGTGAGGAGCTGCTGGCACTGCCCAGGAGAGCTCTGCTGGGGTGCCCAGGCTGCTGGGCAGCTTCTCACCCCCCTTGGAGGGGCTGTGAGGAAGAGGAGGGCTCCTGCCTGGGGGCTGTGGGGCTGTTGGGGCTGTGGGCTGTGGGGTGAGCTCCCTGGGGGAGCCCAGGGAGGAGCTGGGGGGAGGGCTCCAAGCCTGCTGGCTGCTGTCCTGTGCAGCCTGCTCAGGGGTGAGGCTGCCCTGGCACTCAGTGACCTCCAGAGCACACTGCCAGCCCCTCTGCTTCTGAGAGCCTTGGCTGGGGCCAGGGGGGCACAGGCAGGGGAGGGCAGAGGGCAGCACAGGGCAGGTGCCCAGGGGGCACAGGCAGGGAGCAGGGGCAGAGGGCAGCACAGGGCAGGTGCCAGGGGTGCTGCAGGCAGAGAGAAGTGCAGAGGGCAGCACAGGGCAGGTGCCAGGGGGCACAGGCAGGGAAGGGCAGAGGGGCAGCACAGGGCAGGTGCCAGGGGGCACAGGCAGGGAGCAGGGCAGAGGGCAGCACAGGGCAGGTGCCAGGGGGGCACAGGCAGGGAGCAGGGCAGAGGGCAGCACAGGGCAGGTGCCAGGGGGGCACAGGCAGGGAGCAGGGCAGAGGGCAGCACAGGGCAGGTGCCAGGGGGCACAGGCAGGGAGCAGGGCAGAGGGCAGCACAGGGCAGGTGCCAGGGGGCACAGGCAGGGAAGGGCAGAGGGCAGCACAGGGCAGGTGCCAGGGGGCACAAGGCAGGGAGCAGGGCAGAGGGCAGCACAGGGCAGGTGCCAGGGGGCACAGGCAGGGGAGCAGGGCAGAGGGCAGCACAGGGCAGGTGCCAGGGGGCACAGGCAGGGAGCAGAGCAGAGGGGCAGCACAGGGCAGGTGCCAGGGGGCACAGGCAGGGGAGGGCAGAGGGCAGCACAGGGCAGGTGCCAGGGGGCACAGGCAGGAGCAGGGCAGAGGGCAGCACAGGGCAGGTGCCAGGGGGCACAGGCAGGGAGCAGGGCAGAGGGCAGCACAGGGCAGGTGCCAGGGGGCACAGGCAGGGAGGCAGGGCAGAGGGCAGCACAGGGCAGGTGCCAGGGGGCACAGGCAGGGAAGGGCAGAGGGCAGCACAGGGCAGGTGCCAGGGGGCACAGGCAGGGGAGGGCAGAGGGCAGCACAGGGCAGGTGCCAGGGGGGCACAGGCAGGGAGCAGGGCAGAGGGCAGCACAGGGCAGGTGCCAGGGGGCACAGGCAGGGTGGGAAGGGCAGGGGGCAGCCAGGGCAGGTGCCAGGGGGCACAGGCAGGGAAGGGCAGAGGGCAGCGAGGGCAGGTGCCAGGGGGGCACAGGCAGGGAAGGGGCAGAGGGCAGTGCAGGGCAGTGCCAGGGGGCACAGGCAGGGAAGGGCAGAGGGCAGTGCAGGGCAGGTGCCAGGGGGCACAGGCAGGGTGGGAAGGGCAGGGGGCAGCACAGGGCAGGTGCCAGGGGGCACAGGCAGGGAAGGGCAGGGGGCAGCACAGGGCAGGTGCCAGGGGGCACAGGCAGGGAGCAGAGCAGAGGGCAGCACAGGGCAGGTGCCAGGGGGCACAGGCAGGGAAGGGCAGGGGGCAGCACAGGGCAGGTGCCAGGGGGCACAGGCAGGGAGCAGAGCAGAGGGCAGCACAGGGCAGGTGCCAGGGGGGCACAGGCAGGGAAGGGCAGGGGGCAGCACAGGGCAGGTGCCAGGGGGGCACAGGCAGGGAGCAGAGCAGAGGGCAGCACAGGGCAGGTGCCAGGGGGCACAGGCAGGGAAGGGCAGGGGGCAGCACAGGGCAGGTGCCAGGGGGCACAGGCAGGGAGCAGAGCAGAGGGGCAGCACAGGGCAGGTGCCAGGGGGCACAGGCAGGGAGCAGAGCAGAGGGCAGCACAGGGCAGGTGCCAGGGGGGCACAGGCAGGGAGCAGAGCAGAGGGCAGCACAGGGGCAGGTGCCAGGGGGCACAGGCAGGGAGCAGAGCAGAGGGCAGCAGGGCAGGTGCCAGGGGGCACAGGCAGGGAGCAGAGCAGAGGGCAGCACAGGGGCAGGTGCCAAGGTGCTGCAGGGT
>NW_027144405.1:0-37883 GCF_026170545.1 Melanerpes formicivorus | reverse complement strand
GATCTAACTTCTGGAGGCAGTCAAAATGATCCTTAGAATTCTTCCCTACCTTATTCCTGTGCTGAGATACAGGCTGCTCCAACCTGCTGTAAAATGCTTGATTTCGAGAGTGAGCGAAACTAATGAAAACATTGTTGGGGTAAAACCTAAAGGGAAAGACCTAGCACCAAATCCAATTTGCCATCTGATCTAACTTCTGGAGGCAGTCAAAATGATCCTTAGAATTCTTCCCTACCTTATTCCTGTGCTGAGATACAGGCTGCTCCAACCTGCTGTAAAATGCTTGATTTCGAGAGTGAGCGAAACTAATGAAAACATTGTTGGGGTAAAACCTAAAGGGAAAGACCTAGCACCAAATCCAATTTGCCATCTGATCTAACTTCTGGAGGCAGTCAAAATGATCCTTAGAATTCTTCCCTACCTTATTCCTGTGCTGAGATACAGGCTGCTCCAACCTGCTGTAAAATGCTTGATTTCGAGAGTGAGCGAAACTAATGAAAACATTGTTGGGGTAAAACCTAAAGGGAAAGACCTAGCACCAAATCCAATTTGCCATCTGATCTAACTTCTGGAGGCAGTCAAAATGATCCTTAGAATTCTTCCCTACCTTATTCCTGTGCTGAGATACAGGCTGCTCCAACCTGCTGTAAAATGCTTGATTTCGAGAGTGAGTGAAACTAATGAAAACATTGTTGGGGTAAAACCTAAAGGGAAAGACCTAGCACCAAATACCATTGGCCATCTGATCTAACTTCTGGAGGCAGTCAAAATGATCCTTAGAATTCTTCCCTACCTTATTCCTGTGCTGAGATACAGGCTGCTCCAACCTGCTGTAAAATGCTTGATTTCGAGAGTGAGCGAAACTAATGAAAACATTGTTGGGGTAAAACCTAAAGGGAAAGACCTAGCACCAAATCCAATTTGCCATCTGATCTAACTTCTGGAGGCAGTCAAAATGATCCTTAGAATTCTTCCCTACCTTATTCCTGTGCTGAGATACAGGCTGCTCCAACCTGCTGTAAAATGCTTGATTTCGAGAGTGAGCGAAACTAATGAAAACATTGTTGGGGTAAAACCTAAAGGGAAAGACCTAGCACCAAATCCAATTTGCCATCTGATCTAACTTCTGGAGGCAGTCAAAATGATCCTTAGAATTCTTCCCTACCTTATTCCTGTGCTGAGATACAGGCTGCTCCAACCTGCTGTAAAATGCTTGATTTCGAGAGTGAGCGAAACTAATGAAAACATTGTTGGGGTAAAACCTAAAGGGAAAGACCTAGCACCAAATCCAATTTGCCATCTGATCTAACTTCTGGAGGCAGTCAAAATGATCCTTAGAATTCTTCCCTACCTTATTCCTGTGCTGAGATACAGGCTGCTCCAACCTGCTGTAAAATGCTTGATTTCGAGAGTGAGCGAAACTAATGAAAACATTGTTGGGGTAAAACCTAAAGGGAAAGACCTAGCACCAAATCCAATTTGCCATCTGATCTAACTTCTGGAGGCAGTCAAAATGATCCTTAGAATTCTTCCCTACCTTATTCCTGTGCTGAGATACAGGCTGCTCCAACCTGCTGTAAAATGCTTGATTTCGAGAGTGAGCGAAACTAATGAAAACATTGTTGGGGTAAAACCTAAAGGGAAAGACCTAGCACCAAATCCAATTTGCCATCTGATCTAACTTCTGGAGGCAGTCAAAATGATCCTTAGAATTCTTCCCTACCTTATTCCTGTGCTGAGATACAGGCTGCTCCAACCTGCTGTAAAATGCTTGATTTCGAGAGTGAGCGAAACTAATGAAAACATTGTTGGGGTAAAACCTAAAGGGAAAGACCTAGCACCAAATCCAATTTGCCATCTGATCTAACTTCTGGAGGCAGTCAAAATGATCCTTAGAATTCTTCCCTACCTTATTCCTGTGCTGAGATACAGGCTGCTCCAACCTGCTGTAAAATGCTTGATTTCAAGAGTGAGCGAAACTAATGAAAACATTGTTGGGGTAAAACCTAAAGGGAAAGACCTAGCACCAAATCCAATTTGCCATCTGATCTAACTTCTGGAGGCAGTCAAAATGATCCTTAGAATTCTTCCCTACCTTATTCCTGTGCTGAGATACAGGCTGCTCCAACCTGCTGTAAAATGCTTGATTTCGAGAGTGAGCGAAACTAATGAAAACATTGTTGGGGTAAAACCTAAAGGGAAAGACCTAGCACCAAATCCAATTGGCCATCTGATCTAACTTCTGGAGGCAGTCAAAATGATCCTTAGAATTCTTCCCTACCTTATTCCTGTGCTGAGATACAGGCTGCTCCAACCTGCTGTAAAATGCTTGATTTCAAGAGTGAGCGAAACTAATGAAAACATTGTTGGGGTAAAACCTAAAGGGAAAGACCTAGCACCAAATCCAATTTGCCATCTGATCTAACTTCTGGAGGCAGTCAAAATGATCCTTAGAATTCTTCCCTACCTTATTCCTGTGCTGAGATACAGGCTGCTCCAACCTGCTGTAAAATGCTTGATTTCGAGAGTGAGCGAAACTAATGAAAACATTGTTGGGGTAAAACCTAAAGGGAAAGACCTAGCACCAAATCCAATTTGCCATCTGATCTAACTTCTGGAGGCAGTCAAAATGATCCTTAGAATTCTTCCCTACCTTATTCCTGTGCTGAGATACAGGCTGCTCCAACCTGCTGTAAAATGCTTGATTTCGAGAGTGAGCGAAACTAATGAAAACATTGTTGGGGTAAAACCTAAAGGGAAAGACCTAGCACCAAATCCAATTTGCCATCTGATCTAACTTCTGGAGGCAGTCAAAATGATCCTTAGAATTCTTCCCTACCTTATTCCTGTGCTGAGATACAGGCTGCTCCAACCTGCTGTAAAATGCTTGATTTCGAGAGTGAGTGAAACTAATGAAAACATTGTTGGGGTAAAACCTAAAGGGAAAGACCTAGCACCAAATACCATTGGCCATCTGATCTAACTTCTGGAGGCAGTCAAAATGATCCTTAGAATTCTTCCCTACCTTATTCCTGTGCTGAGATACAGGCTGCTCCAACCTGCTGTAAAATGCTTGATTTCGAGAGTGAGCGAAACTAATGAAAACATTGTTGGGGTAAAACCTAAAGGGAAAGACCTAGCACCAAATCCAATTTGCCATCTGATCTAACTTCTGGAGGCAGTCAAAATGATCCTTAGAATTCTTCCCTACCTTATTCCTGTGCTGAGATACAGGCTGCTCCAACCTGCTGTAAAATGCTTGATTTCGAGAGTGAGCGAAACTAATGAAAACATTGTTGGGGTAAAACCTAAAGGGAAAGACCTAGCACCAAATCCAATTTGCCATCTGATCTAACTTCTGGAGGCAGTCAAAATGATCCTTAGAATTCTTCCCTACCTTATTCCTGTGCTGAGATACAGGCTGCTCCAACCTGCTGTAAAATGCTTGATTTCGAGAGTGAGCGAAACTAATGAAAACATTGTTGGGGTAAAACCTAAAGGGAAAGACCTAGCACCAAATCCAATTTGCCATCTGATCTAACTTCTGGAGGCAGTCAAAATGATCCTTAGAATTCTTCCCTACCTTATTCCTGTGCTGAGATACAGGCTGCTCCAACCTGCTGTAAAATGCTTGATTTCGAGAGTGAGCGAAACTAATGAAAACATTGTTGGGGTAAAACCTAAAGGGAAAGACCTAGCACCAAATCCAATTTGCCATCTGATCTAACTTCTGGAGGCAGTCAAAATGATCCTTAGAATTCTTCCCTACCTTATTCCTGTGCTGAGATACAGGCTGCTCCAACCTGCTGTAAAATGCTTGATTTCGAGAGTGAGCGAAACTAATGAAAACATTGTTGGGGTAAAACCTAAAGGGAAAGACCTAGCACCAAATCCAATTGGCCATCTGATCTAACTTCTGGAGGCAGTCAAAATGATCCTTAGAATTCTTCCCTACCTTATTCCTGTGCTGAGATACAGGCTGCTCCAACCTGCTGTAAAATGCTTGATTTCGAGAGTGAGCGAAACTAATGAAAACATTGTTGGGGTAAAACCTAAAGGGAAAGACCTAGCACCAAATCCAATTTGCCATCTGATCTAACTTCTGGAGGCAGTCAAAATGGTCCTTAGAATTCTTCCCTGCCTTATTCCTGTGCTGAGATACAGGCTGCTCCAACCTGCTGTAAAATGCTTGATTTCGAGAGTGAGCGAAACTAATGAAAACATTGTTGGGGTAAAACCTAAAGGGAAAGACCTAGCACCAAATCCAATTTGCCATCTGATCTAACTTCTGGAGGCAGTCAAAATGATCCTTAGAATTCTTCCCTACCTTATTCCTGTGCTGAGATACAGGCTGCTCCAACCTGCTGTAAAATGCTTGATTTCGAGAGTGAGCGAAACTAATGAAAACATTATTGGGGTAAAACCTAAAGGGAAAGACCTAGCACCAAATCCAATTTGCCATCTGATCTAACTTCTGGAGGCAGTCAAAATGATCCTTAGAATTCTTCCCTACCTTATTCCTGTGCTGAGATACAGGCTGCTCCAACCTGCTGTAAAATGCTTGATTTCGAGAGTGAGCGAAACTAATGAAAACATTGTTGGGGTAAAACCTAAAGGGAAAGACCTAGCACCAAATCCAATTGGCCATCTGATCTAACTTCTGGAGGCAGTCAAAATGATCCTTAGAATTCTTCCCTACCTTATTCCTGTGCTGAGATACAGGCTGCTCCAACCTGCTGTAAAATGCTTGATTTCGAGAGTGAGCGAAACTAATGAAAACATTGTTGGGGTAAAACCTAAAGGGAAAGACCTAGCACCAAATCCAATTTGCCATCTGATCTAACTTCTGGAGGCAGTCAAAATGGTCCTTAGAATTCTTCCCTACCTTATTCCTGTGCTGAGATACAGGCTGCTCCAACCTGCTGTAAAATGCTTGATTTCGAGAGTGAGCGAAACTAATGAAAACATTGTTGGGGTAAAACCTAAAGGGAAAGACCTAGCACCAAATCCAATTGGCCATCTGATCTAACTTCTGGAGGCAGTCAAAATGATCCTTAGAATTCTTCCCTACCTTATTCCTGTGCTGAGATACAGGCTGCTCCAACCTGCTGTAAAATGCTTGATTTCGAGAGTGAGCGAAACTAATGAAAACATTGTTGGGGTAAAACCTAAAGGGAAAGACCTAGCACCAAATCCAATTTGCCATCTGATCTAACTTCTGGAGGCAGTCAAAATGATCCTTAGAATTCTTCCCTACCTTATTCCTGTGCTGAGATACAGGCTGCTCCAACCTGCTGTAAAATGCTTGATTTCGAGAGTGAGCGAAACTAATGAAAACATTGTTGGGGTAAAACCTAAAGGGAAAGACCTAGCACCAAATCCAATTTGCCATCTGATCTAACTTCTGGAGGCAGTCAAAATGATCCTTAGAATTCTTCCCTACCTTATTCCTGTGCTGAGATACAGGCTGCTCCAACCTGCTGTAAAATGCTTGATTTCGAGAGTGAGCGAAACTAATGAAAACATTGTTGGGGTAAAACCTAAAGGGAAAGACCTAGCACCAAATCCAATTGGCCATCTGATCTAACTTCTGGAGGCAGTCAAAATGATCCTTAGAATTCTTCCCTACCTTATTCCTGTGCTGAGATACAGGCTGCTCCAACCTGCTGTAAAATGCTTGATTTCGAGAGTGAGCGAAACTAATGAAAACATTGTTGGGGTAAAACCTAAAGGGAAAGACCTAGCACCAAATCCAATTGGCCATCTGATCTAACTTCTGGAGGCAGTCAAAATGGTCCTTAGAATTCTTCCCTACCTTATTCCTGTGCTGAGATACAGGCTGCTCCAACCTGCTGTAAAATGCTTGATTTCGAGAGTGAGCGAAACTAATGAAAACATTGTTGGGGTAAAACCTAAAGGGAAAGACCTAGCACCAAATCCAATTTGCCATCTGATCTAACTTCTGGAGGCAGTCAAAATGATCCTTAGAATTCTTCCCTACCTTATTCCTGTGCTGAGATACAGGCTGCTCCAACCTGCTGTAAAATGCTTGATTTCGAGAGTGAGCGAAACTAATGAAAACATTGTTGGGGTAAAACCTAAAGGGAAAGACCTAGCACCAAATCCAATTTGCCATCTGATCTAACTTCTGGAGGCAGTCAAAATGATCCTTAGAATTCTTCCCTACCTTATTCCTGTGCTGAGATACAGGCTGCTCCAACCTGCTGTAAAATGCTTGATTTCGAGAGTGAGCGAAACTAATGAAAACATTGTTGGGGTAAAACCTAAAGGGAAAGACCTAGCACCAAATCCAATTTGCCATCTGATCTAACTTCTGGAGGCAGTCAAAATGATCCTTAGAATTCTTCCCTACCTTATTCCTGTGCTGAGATACAGGCTGCTCCAACCTGCTGTAAAATGCTTGATTTCGAGAGTGAGCGAAACTAATGAAAACATTGTTGGGGTAAAACCTAAAGGGAAAGACCTAGCACCAAATCCAATTTGCCATCTGATCTAACTTCTGGAGGCAGTCAAAATGATCCTTAGAATTCTTCCCTACCTTATTCCTGTGCTGAGATACAGGCTGCTCCAACCTGCTGTAAAATGCTTGATTTCGAGAGTGAGCGAAACTAATGAAAACATTGTTGGGGTAAAACCTAAAGGGAAAGACCTAGCACCAAATCCAATTTGCCATCTGATCTAACTTCTGGAGGCAGTCAAAATGATCCTTAGAATTCTTCCCTACCTTATTCCTGTGCTGAGATACAGGCTGCTCCAACCTGCTGTAAAATGCTTGATTTCGAGAGTGAGCGAAACTAATGAAAACATTGTTGGGGTAAAACCTAAAGGGAAAGACCTAGCACCAAATCCAATTTGCCATCTGATCTAACTTCTGGAGGCAGTCAAAATGATCCTTAGAATTCTTCCCTACCTTATTCCTGTGCTGAGATACAGGCTGCTCCAACCTGCTGTAAAATGCTTGATTTCGAGAGTGAGCGAAACTAATGAAAACATTGTTGGGGTAAAACCTAAAGGGAAAGACCTAGCACCAAATCCAATTTGCCATCTGATCTAACTTCTGGAGGCAGTCAAAATGATCCTTAGAATTCTTCCCTACCTTATTCCTGTGCTGAGATACAGGCTGCTCCAACCTGCTGGAAAATGCTTGATTTCGAGAGTGAGCGAAACTAATGAAAACATTGTTGGGGTAAAACCTAAAGGGAAAGACCTAGCACCAAATCCAATTTGCCATCTGATCTAACTTCTGGAGGCAGTCAAAATGGTCCTTAGAATTCTTCCCTACCTTATTCCTGTGCTGAGATACAGGCTGCTCCAACCTGCTGTAAAATGCTTGATTTCGAGAGTGAGCGAAACTAATGAAAACATTGTTGGGGTAAAACCTAAAGGGAAAGACCTAGCACCAAATCCAATTTGCCATCTGATCTAACTTCTGGAGGCAGTCAAAATGATCCTTAGAATTCTTCCCTACCTTATTCCTGTGCTGAGATACAGGCTGCTCCAACCTGCTGTAAAATGCTTGATTTCGAGAGTGAGCGAAACTAATGAAAACATTGTTGGGGTAAAACCTAAAGGGAAAGACCTAGCACCAAATCCAATTTGCCATCTGATCTAACTTCTGGAGGCAGTCAAAATGATCCTTAGAATTCTTCCCTACCTTATTCCTGTGCTGAGATACAGGCTGCTCCAACCTGCTGTAAAATGCTTGATTTCGAGAGTGAGCGAAACTAATGAAAACATTGTTGGGGTAAAACCTAAAGGGAAAGACCTAGCACCAAATCCAATTGGCCATCTGATCTAACTTCTGGAGGCAGTCAAAATGATCCTTAGAATTCTTCCCTACCTTATTCCTGTGCTGAGATACAGGCTGCTCCAACCTGCTGTAAAATGCTTGATTTCGAGAGTGAGCGAAACTAATGAAAACATTGTTGGGGTAAAACCTAAAGGGAAAGACCTAGCACCAAATCCAATTGGCCATCTGATCTAACTTCTGGAGGCAGTCAAAATGGTCCTTAGAATTCTTCCCTACCTTATTCCTGTGCTGAGATACAGGCTGCTCCAACCTGCTGTAAAATGCTTGATTTCGAGAGTGAGCGAAACTAATGAAAACATTGTTGGGGTAAAACCTAAAGGGAAAGACCTAGCACCAAATCCAATTTGCCATCTGATCTAACTTCTGGAGGCAGTCAAAATGATCCTTAGAATTCTTCCCTACCTTATTCCTGTGCTGAGATACAGGCTGCTCCAACCTGCTGTAAAATGCTTGATTTCGAGAGTGAGCGAAACTAATGAAAACATTGTTGGGGTAAAACCTAAAGGGAAAGACCTAGCACCAAATCCAATTTGCCATCTGATCTAACTTCTGGAGGCAGTCAAAATGATCCTTAGAATTCTTCCCTACCTTATTCCTGTGCTGAGATACAGGCTGCTCCAACCTGCTGTAAAATGCTTGATTTCGAGAGTGAGCGAAACTAATGAAAACATTGTTGGGGTAAAACCTAAAGGGAAAGACCTAGCACCAAATCCAATTGGCCATCTGATCTAACTTCTGGAGGCAGTCAAAATGATCCTTAGAATTCTTCCCTACCTTATTCCTGTGCTGAGATACAGGCTGCTCCAACCTGCTGTAAAATGCTTGATTTCGAGAGTGAGCGAAACTAATGAAAACATTGTTGGGGTAAAACCTAAAGGGAAAGACCTAGCACCAAATCCAATTGGCCATCTGATCTAACTTCTGGAGGCAGTCAAAATGGTCCTTAGAATTCTTCCCTACCTTATTCCTGTGCTGAGATACAGGCTGCTCCAACCTGCTGTAAAATGCTTGATTTCGAGAGTGAGCGAAACTAATGAAAACATTGTTGGGGTAAAACCTAAAGGGAAAGACCTAGCACCAAATCCAATTTGCCATCTGATCTAACTTCTGGAGGCAGTCAAAATGATCCTTAGAATTCTTCCCTACCTTATTCCTGTGCTGAGATACAGGCTGCTCCAACCTGCTGTAAAATGCTTGATTTCGAGAGTGAGCGAAACTAATGAAAACATTGTTGGGGTAAAACCTAAAGGGAAAGACCTAGCACCAAATCCAATTTGCCATCTGATCTAACTTCTGGAGGCAGTCAAAATGATCCTTAGAATTCTTCCCTACCTTATTCCTGTGCTGAGATACAGGCTGCTCCAACCTGCTGTAAAATGCTTGATTTCGAGAGTGAGCGAAACTAATGAAAACATTGTTGGGGTAAAACCTAAAGGGAAAGACCTAGCACCAAATCCAATTTGCCATCTGATCTAACTTCTGGAGGCAGTCAAAATGATCCTTAGAATTCTTCCCTACCTTATTCCTGTGCTGAGATACAGGCTGCTCCAACCTGCTGTAAAATGCTTGATTTCGAGAGTGAGCGAAACTAATGAAAACATTGTTGGGGTAAAACCTAAAGGGAAAGACCTAGCACCAAATCCAATTTGCCATCTGATCTAACTTCTGGAGGCAGTCAAAATGATCCTTAGAATTCTTCCCTACCTTATTCCTGTGCTGAGATACAGGCTGCTCCAACCTGCTGTAAAATGCTTGATTTCGAGAGTGAGCGAAACTAATGAAAACATTGTTGGGGTAAAACCTAAAGGGAAAGACCTAGCACCAAATCCAATTTGCCATCTGATCTAACTTCTGGAGGCAGTCAAAATGATCCTTAGAATTCTTCCCTACCTTATTCCTGTGCTGAGATACAGGCTGCTCCAGCCTGCTGTAAAATGCTTGATTTCGAGAGTGAGCGAAACTAATGAAAACATTGTTGGGGTAAAACCTAAAGGGAAAGACCTAGCACCAAATCCAATTTGCCATCTGATCTAACTTCTGGAGGCAGTCAAAATGATCCTTAGAATTCTTCCCTACCTTATTCCTGTGCTGAGATACAGGCTGCTCCAACCTGCTGTAAAATGCTTGATTTCGAGAGTGAGCGAAACTAATGAAAACATTGTTGGGGTAAAACCTAAAGGGAAAGACCTAGCACCAAATCCAATTTGCCATCTGATCTAACTTCTGGAGGCAGTCAAAATGATCCTTAGAATTCTTCCCTACCTTATTCCTGTGCTGAGATACAGGCTGCTCCAACCTGCTGTAAAATGCTTGATTTCGAGAGTGAGCGAAACTAATGAAAACATTGTTGGGGTAAAACCTAAAGGGAAAGACCTAGCACCAAATCCAATTTGCCATCTGATCTAACTTCTGGAGGCAGTCAAAATGATCCTTAGAATTCTTCCCTACCTTATTCCTGTGCTGAGATACAGGCTGCTCCAACCTGCTGTAAAATGCTTGATTTCGAGAGTGAGCGAAACTAATGAAAACATTGTTGGGGTAAAACCTAAAGGGAAAGACCTAGCACCAAATCCAATTTGCCATCTGATCTAACTTCTGGAGGCAGTCAAAATGATCCTTAGAATTCTTCCCTACCTTATTCCTGTGCTGAGATACAGGCTGCTCCAACCTGCTGTAAAATGCTTGATTTCGAGAGTGAGCGAAACTAATGAAAACATTGTTGGGGTAAAACCTAAAGGGAAAGACCTAGCACCAAATCCAATTTGCCATCTGATCTAACTTCTGGAGGCAGTCAAAATGATCCTTAGAATTCTTCCCTACCTTATTCCTGTGCTGAGATACAGGCTGCTCCAACCTGCTGGAAAATGCTTGATTTCGAGAGTGAGCGAAACTAATGAAAACATTGTTGGGGTAAAACCTAAAGGGAAAGACCTAGCACCAAATCCAATTTGCCATCTGATCTAACTTCTGGAGGCAGTCAAAATGGTCCTTAGAATTCTTCCCTACCTTATTCCTGTGCTGAGATACAGGCTGCTCCAACCTGCTGTAAAATGCTTGATTTCGAGAGTGAGCGAAACTAATGAAAACATTGTTGGGGTAAAACCTAAAGGGAAAGACCTAGCACCAAATCCAATTTGCCATCTGATCTAACTTCTGGAGGCAGTCAAAATGATCCTTAGAATTCTTCCCTACCTTATTCCTGTGCTGAGATACAGGCTGCTCCAACCTGCTGTAAAATGCTTGATTTCGAGAGTGAGCGAAACTAATGAAAACATTGTTGGGGTAAAACCTAAAGGGAAAGACCTAGCACCAAATCCAATTTGCCATCTGATCTAACTTCTGGAGGCAGTCAAAATGATCCTTAGAATTCTTCCCTACCTTATTCCTGTGCTGAGATACAGGCTGCTCCAACCTGCTGTAAAATGCTTGATTTCGAGAGTGAGCGAAACTAATGAAAACATTGTTGGGGTAAAACCTAAAGGGAAAGACCTAGCACCAAATCCAATTTGCCATCTGATCTAACTTCTGGAGGCAGTCAAAATGATCCTTAGAATTCTTCCCTACCTTATTCCTGTGCTGAGATACAGGCTGCTCCAACCTGCTGTAAAATGCTTGATTTCGAGAGTGAGCGAAACTAATGAAAACATTGTTGGGGTAAAACCTAAAGGGAAAGACCTAGCACCAAATCCAATTGGCCATCTGATCTAACTTCTGGAGGCAGTCAAAATGATCCTTAGAATTCTTCCCTACCTTATTCCTGTGCTGAGATACAGGCTGCTCCAACCTGCTGTAAAATGCTTGATTTCGAGAGTGAGCGAAACTAATGAAAACATTGTTGGGGTAAAACCTAAAGGGAAAGACCTAGCACCAAATCCAATTGGCCATCTGATCTAACTTCTGGAGGCAGTCAAAATGGTCCTTAGAATTCTTCCCTACCTTATTCCTGTGCTGAGATACAGGCTGCTCCAACCTGCTGTAAAATGCTTGATTTCGAGAGTGAGCGAAACTAATGAAAACATTGTTGGGGTAAAACCTAAAGGGAAAGACCTAGCACCAAATCCAATTTGCCATCTGATCTAACTTCTGGAGGCAGTCAAAATGATCCTTAGAATTCTTCCCTACCTTATTCCTGTGCTGAGATACAGGCTGCTCCAACCTGCTGTAAAATGCTTGATTTCGAGAGTGAGCGAAACTAATGAAAACATTGTTGGGGTAAAACCTAAAGGGAAAGACCTAGCACCAAATCCAATTTGCCATCTGATCTAACTTCTGGAGGCAGTCAAAATGATCCTTAGAATTCTTCCCTACCTTATTCCTGTGCTGAGATACAGGCTGCTCCAACCTGCTGTAAAATGCTTGATTTCGAGAGTGAGCGAAACTAATGAAAACATTGTTGGGGTAAAACCTAAAGGGAAAGACCTAGCACCAAATCCAATTTGCCATCTGATCTAACTTCTGGAGGCAGTCAAAATGATCCTTAGAATTCTTCCCTACCTTATTCCTGTGCTGAGATACAGGCTGCTCCAACCTGCTGTAAAATGCTTGATTTCGAGAGTGAGCGAAACTAATGAAAACATTGTTGGGGTAAAACCTAAAGGGAAAGACCTAGCACCAAATCCAATTTGCCATCTGATCTAACTTCTGGAGGCAGTCAAAATGATCCTTAGAATTCTTCCCTACCTTATTCCTGTGCTGAGATACAGGCTGCTCCAACCTGCTGTAAAATGCTTGATTTCGAGAGTGAGCGAAACTAATGAAAACATTGTTGGGGTAAAACCTAAAGGGAAAGACCTAGCACCAAATCCAATTTGCCATCTGATCTAACTTCTGGAGGCAGTCAAAATGATCCTTAGAATTCTTCCCTACCTTATTCCTGTGCTGAGATACAGGCTGCTCCAACCTGCTGTAAAATGCTTCATTTCGAGAGTGAGCGAAACTAATGAAAACATTGTTGGGGTAAAACCTAAAGGGAAAGACCTAGCACCAAATCCAATTTGCC
Organism: Melanerpes formicivorus; assembly: GCF_026170545.1. Taxonomy (NCBI): domain Eukaryota; kingdom Metazoa; phylum Chordata; class Aves; order Piciformes; family Picidae; genus Melanerpes; species Melanerpes formicivorus. Next base: position 25,053 of record NW_027144405.1, on the reverse strand, counting down.
ATCTGATCTAACTTCTGGAGGCAGTCAAAATGATCCTTAGAATTCTTCCCTACCTTATTCCTGTGCTGAGATACAGGCTGCTCCAACCTGCTGTAAAATGCTTGATTTCGAGAGTGAGCGAAACTAATGAAAACATTGTTGGGGTAAAACCTAAAGGGAAAGACCTAGCACCAAATCCAATTTGCCATCTGATCTAACTTCTGGAGGCAGTCAAAATGATCCTTAGAATTCTTCCCTACCTTATTCCTGTGCTGAGATACAGGCTGCTCCAACCTGCTGTAAAATGCTTGATTTCGAGAGTGAGCGAAACTAATGAAAACATTGTTGGGGTAAAACCTAAAGGGAAAGACCTAGCACCAAATCCAATTGGCCATCTGATCTAACTTCTGGAGGCAGTCAAAATGATCCTTAGAATTCTTCCCTACCTTATTCCTGTGCTGAGATACAGGCTGCTCCAACCTGCTGGAAAATGCTTGATTTCGAGAGTGAGCGAAACTAATGAAAACATTGTTGGGGTAAAACCTAAAGGGAAAGACCTAGCACCAAATCCAATTTGCCATCTGATCTAACTTCTGGAGGCAGTCAAAATGGTCCTTAGAATTCTTCCCTACCTTATTCCTGTGCTGAGATACAGGCTGCTCCAACCTGCTGTAAAATGCTTGATTTCGAGAGTGAGCGAAACTAATGAAAACATTGTTGGGGTAAAACCTAAAGGGAAAGACCTAGCACCAAATCCAATTTGCCATCTGATCTAACTTCTGGAGGCAGTCAAAATGATCCTTAGAATTCTTCCCTACCTTATTCCTGTGCTGAGATACAGGCTGCTCCAACCTGCTGTAAAATGCTTGATTTCGAGAGTGAGCGAAACTAATGAAAACATTGTTGGGGTAAAACCTAAAGGGAAAGACCTAGCACCAAATCCAATTTGCCATCTGATCTAACTTCTGGAGGCAGTCAAAATGATCCTTAGAATTCTTCCCTACCTTATTCCTGTGCTGAGATACAGGCTGCTCCAACCTGCTGTAAAATGCTTGATTTCGAGAGTGAGCGAAACTAATGAAAACATTGTTGGGGTAAAACCTAAAGGGAAAGACCTAGCACCAAATCCAATTTGCCATCTGATCTAACTTCTGGAGGCAGTCAAAATGATCCTTAGAATTCTTCCCTACCTTATTCCTGTGCTGAGATACAGGCTGCTCCAACCTGCTGTAAAATGCTTGATTTCGAGAGTGAGCGAAACTAATGAAAACATTGTTGGGGTAAAACCTAAAGGGAAAGACCTAGCACCAAATCCAATTTGCCATCTTATCTAACTTCTGGAGGCAGTCAAAATGATCCTTAGAATTCTTCCCTACCTTATTCCTGTGCTGAGATACAGGCTGCTCCAACCTGCTGTAAAATGCTTGATTTCGAGAGTGAGCGAAACTAATGAAAACATTGTTGGGGTAAAACCTAAAGGGAAAGACCTAGCACCAAATCCAATTTGCCATCTGATCTAACTTCTGGAGGCAGTCAAAATGATCCTTAGAATTCTTCCCTACCTTATTCCTGTGCTGAGATACAGGCTGCTCCAACCTGCTGTAAAATGCTTGATTTCGAGAGTGAGCGAAACTAATGAAAACATTGTTGGGGTAAAACCTAAAGGGAAAGACCTAGCACCAAATCCAATTTGCCATCTGATCTAACTTCTGGAGGCAGTCAAAATGATCCTTAGAATTCTTCCCTACCTTATTCCTGTGCTGAGATACAGGCTGCTCCAACCTGCTGGAAAATGCTTGATTTCGAGAGTGAGCGAAACTAATGAAAACATTGTTGGGGTAAAACCTAAAGGGAAAGACCTAGCACCAAATCCAATTTGCCATCTGATCTAACTTCTGGAGGCAGTCAAAATGATCCTTAGAATTCTTCCCTACCTTATTCCTGTGCTGAGATACAGGCTGCTCCAACCTGCTGTAAAATGCTTGATTTCGAGAGTGAGCGAAACTAATGAAAACATTGTTGGGGTAAAACCTAAAGGGAAAGACCTAGCACCAAATTCCATTGGCCATCTGATCTAACTTCTGGAGGCAGTCAAAATGATCCTTAGAATTCTTCCCTACCTTATTCCTGTGCTGAGATACTGGCTGCTCCAACCTGCTGTAAAATGCTTGATTTCGAGAGTGAGCGAAACTAATGAAAACATTGTTGGGGTAAAACCTAAAGGGAAAGACCTAGCACCAAATCCAATTGGCCATCTGATCTAACTTCTGGAGGCAGTCAAAATGATCCTTAGAATTCTTCCCTACCTTATTCCTGTGCTGAGATACAGGCTGCTCCAACCTGCTGTAAAATGCTTGATTTCGAGAGTGAGCGAAACTAATGAAAACATTGTTGGGGTAAAACCTAAAGGGAAAGACCTAGCACCAAATCCAATTTGCCATCTGATCTAACTTCTGGAGGCAGTCAAAATGATCCTTAGAATTCTTCCCTACCTTATTCCTGTGCTGAGATACAGGCTGCTCCAACCTCCTGTAAAATGCTTGATTTCGAGAGTGAGCGAAACTAATGAAAACATTGTTGGGGTAAAACCTAAAGGGAAAGACCTAGCACCAAATCCAATTTGCCATCTGATCTAACTTCTGGAGGCAGTCAAAATGGTCCTTAGAATTCTTCCCTACCTTATTCCTGTGCTGAGATACAGGCTGCTCCAACCTGCTGTAAAATGCTTGATTTCGAGAGTGAGCGAAACTAATGAAAACATTGTTGGGGTAAAACCTAAAGGGAAAGACCTAGCACCAAATCCAATTTGCCATCTGATCTAACTTCTGGAGGCAGTCAAAATGATCCTTAGAATTCTTCCCTACCTTATTCCTGTGCTGAGATACAGGCTGCTCCAACCTGCTGTAAAATGCTTGATTTCGAGAGTGAGCGAAACTAATGAAAACATTGTTGGGGTAAAACCTAAAGGGAAAGACCTAGCACTAAATCCAATTTGCCATCTGATCTAACTTCTGGAGGCAGTCAAAATGATCCTTAGAATTCTTCCCTACCTTATTCCTGTGCTGAGATACAGGCTGCTCCAACCTGCTGTAAAATGCTTGATTTCGAGAGTGAGCGAAACTAATGAAAACATTGTTGGGGTAAAACCTAAAGGGAAAGACCTAGCACCAAATCCAATTTGCCATCTGATCTAACTTCTGGAGGCAGTCAAAATGATCCTTAGAATTCTTCCCTACCTTATTCCTGTGCTGAGATACAGGCTGCTCCAACCTCCTGTAAAATGCTTGATTTCGAGAGTGAGCGAAACTAATGAAAACATTGTTGGGGTTAAAACCTAAAGGGAAAGGACCTAGCACCAAATCCAATTTGCCATCTGATCTAACTTCTGGAGGCAGTCAAAATGGTCCTTAGAATTCTTCCCTACCTTATTCCTGTGCTGAGATACAGGCTGCTCCAACCTGCTGTAAAATGCTTGATTTCGAGAGTGAGCGAAACTAATGAAAACATTGTTGGGGTAAAACCTAAAGGGAAAGACCTAGCACCAAATCCAATTTGCCATCTGATCTAACTTCTGGAGGCAGTCAAAATGATCCTTAGAATTCTTCCCTACCTTATTCCTGTGCTGAGATACAGGCTGCTCCAACCTGCTGTAAAATGCTTGATTTCGAGAGTGAGCGAAACTAATGAAAACATTGTTGGGGTAAAACATAAAGGGAAAGACCTAGCACCAAATCCAATTTGCCATCTGATCTAACTTCTGGAGGCAGTCAAAAATGATCCTTAGAATTCTTCCCTACCTTATTCCTGTGCTGAGATACAGGCTGCTCCAACCTGCTGTAAAATGCTTGATTTCGAGAGTGAGCGAAACTAATGAAAACATTGTTGGGGTAAAACCTAAAGGGAAAGACCTAGCACCAAATTCCATTGGCCATCTGATCTAACTTCTGGAGGCAGTCAAAATGATCCTTAGAATTCTTCCCTACCTTATTCCTGTGCTGAGATACTGGGCTGCTCCAACCTGCTGTAAAATGCTTGATTTCGAGAGTGAGCGAAACTAATGAAAACATTGTTGGGGTAAAACCTAAAGGGAAAGACCTAGCACCAAATCCAATTGGCCATCTGATCTAACTTCTGGAGGCAGTCAAAATGATCCTTAGAATTCTTCCCTACCTTATTCCTGTGCTGAGATACAGGCTGCTCCAACCTGCTGTAAAATGCTTGATTTCGAGAGTGAGCGAAACTAATGAAAACATTGTTGGGGTAAAACCTAAAGGGAAAGACCTAGCACCAAATCCAATTGGCCATCTGATCTAACTTCTGGAGGCAGTCAAAATGATCCTTAGAATTCTTCCCTACCTTATTCCTGTGCTGAGATACAGGCTGCTCCAACCTCCTGTAAAATGCTTGATTTCGAGAGTGAGCGAAACTAATGAAAACATTGTTGGGGTAAAACCTAAAGGGAAAGACCTAGCACCAAATCCAATTTGCCATCTGATCTAACTTCTGGAGGCAGTCAAAATGGTCCTTAGAATTCTTCCCTACCTTATTCCTGTGCTGAGATACAGGCTGCTCCAACCTGCTGTAAAATGCTTGATTTCGAGAGTGAGCGAAACTAATGAAAACATTGTTGGGGTAAAACCTAAAGGGAAAGACCTAGCACCAAATCCAATTTGCCATCTGATCTAACTTCTGGAGGCAGTCAAAATGATCCTTAGAATTCTTCCCTACCTTATTCCTGTGCTGAGATACAGGCTGCTCCAACCTGCTGTAAAATGCTTGATTTCGAGAGTGAGCGAAACTAATGAAAACATTGTTGGGGTAAAACCTAAAGGGAAAGACCTAGCACCAAATCCAATTTGCCATCTGATCTAACTTCTGGAGGCAGTCAAAATGATCCTTAGAATTCTTCCCCTACCTTATTCCTGTGCTGAGATACAGGCTGCTCCAACCTGCTGTAAAATGCTTGATTTCGAGAGTGAGCGAAACTAATGAAAACATTGTTGGGGTAAAACCTAAAGGGAAAGACCTAGCACCAAATCCAATTTGCCATCTGATCTAACTTCTGGAGGCAGTCAAAATGATCCTTAGAATTCTTCCCTACCTTATTCCTGTGCTGAGATACAGGCTGCTCCAACCTGCTGTAAAATGCTTGATTTCGAGAGTGATGCGAAACTAATGAAAACATTGTTGGGGTAAAACCTAAAGGGAAAGACCTAGCACCAAATCCAATTGGCCATCTGATCTAACTTCTGGAGGCAGTCAAAATGATCCTTAGAATTCTTCCCTACCTTATTCCTGTGCTGAGATACAGGCTGCTCCAACCTGCTGTAAAATGCTTGATTTCGAGAGTGAGCGAAACTAATGAAAACATTGTTGGGGTAAAACCTAAAGGGAAAGACCTAGCACCAAATCCAATTTGCCATCTGATCTAACTTCTGGAGGCAGTCAAAATGATCCTTAGAATTCTTCCCTACCTTATTCCTGTGCTGAGATACAGGCTGCTCCAACCTGCTGTAAAATGCTTGATTTCGAGAGTGAGCGAAACTAATGAAAACATTGTTGGGGTAAAACCTAAAGGGAAAGACCTAGCACCAAATCCAATTTGCCATCTGATCTAACTTCTGGAGGCAGTCAAAATGATCCTTAGAATTCTTCCCTACCTTATTCCTGTGCTGAGATACAGGCTGCTCCAACCTGCTGTAAAATGCTTGATTTCGAGAGTGAGCGAAACTAATGAAAACATTGTTGGGGTAAAACCTAAAGGGAAAGACCTAGCACCAAATCCAATTGGCCATCTGATCTAACTTCTGGAGGCAGTCAAAATGATCCTTAGAATTCTTCCCTACCTTATTCCTGTGCTGAGATACAGGCTGCTCCAACCTGCTGTAAAATGCTTGATTTCGAGAGTGAGCGAAACTAATGAAAAACATTGTTGGGGTAAAACCTAAAGGGAAAGACCTAGCACCAAATCCAATTTGCCATCTGATCTAACTTCTGGAGGCAGTCAAAATGATCCTTAGAATTCTTCCCTACCTTATTCCTGTGCTGAGATACAGGCTGCTCCAACCTGCTGTAAAATGCTTGATTTCGAGAGTGAGCGAAACTAATGAAAACATTGTTGGGGTAAAACCTAAAGGGAAAGACCTAGCACCAAATCCAATTTGCCATCTGATCTAACTTCTGGAGGCAGTCAAAATGATCCTTAGAATTCTTCCCTACCTTATTCCTGTGCTGAGATACAGGCTGCTCCAACCTGCTGTAAAATGCTTGATTTCGAGAGTGAGCGAAACTAATGAAAACATTGTTGGGGTAAAACCTAAAGGGAAAGACCTAGCACCAAATCCAATTGGCCATCTGATCTAACTTCTGGAGGCAGTCAAAATGATCCTTAGAATTCTTCCCTACCTTATTCCTGTGCTGAGATACAGGCTGCTCCAACCTGCTGTAAAATGCTTGATTTCGAGAGTGAGCGAAACTAATGAAAACATTGTTGGGGTAAAACCTAAAGGGAAAGACCTAGCACCAAATCCAATTTGCCATCTGATCTAACTTCTGGAGGCAGTCAAAATGATCCTTAGAATTCTTCCCTACCTTATTCCTGTGCTGAGATACAGGCTGCTCCAACCTGCTGTAAAATGCTTGATTTCGAGAGTGAGCGAAACTAATGAAAACATTGTTGGGGTAAAACCTAAAGGGAAAGACCTAGCACCCAAATCCAATTTGCCATCTGATCTAACTTCTGGAGGCAGTCAAAATGATCCTTAGAATTCTTCCCTACCTTATTCCTGTGCTGAGATACAGGCTGCTCCAACCTGCTGTAAAATGCTTGATTTCGAGAGTGAGCGAAACTAATGAAAACATTGTTGGGGTAAAACCTAAAGGGAAAGACCTAGCACCAAATCCAATTTGCCATCTGATCTAACTTCTGGAGGCAGTCAAAATGATCCTTAGAATTCTTCCCTACCTTATTCCTGTGCTGAGATACAGGCTGCTCCAACCTGCTGTAAAATGCTTGATTTCGAGAGTGAGCGAAACTAATGAAAACATTGTTGGGGGTAAAACCTAAAGGGAAAGACCTAGCACCAAATCCAATTTGCCATCTGATCTAACTTCTGGAGGCAGTCAAAATGATCCTTAGAATTCTTCCCTACCTTATTCCTGTGCTGAGATACAGGCTGCTCCAACCTGCTGTAAAATGCTTGATTTCGAGAGTGAGCGAAACTAATGAAAACATTGTTGGGGTAAAACCTAAAGGGAAAGACCTAGCACCAAATCCAATTTGCCATCTGATCTAACTTCTGGAGGCAGTCAAAATGATCCTTAGAATTCTTCCCTACCTTATTCCTGTGCTGAGATACAGGCTGCTCCAACCTGCTGTAAAATGCTTGATTTCGAGAGTGAGCGAAACTAATGAAAACATTGTTGGGGTAAAACCTAAAGGGAAAGACCTAGCACCAAATCCAATTTGCCATCTGATCTAACTTCTGGAGGCAGTCAAAATGATCCTTAGAATTCTTCCCTACCTTATTCCTGTGCTGAGATACAGGCTGCTCCAACCTGCTGTAAAATGCTTGATTTCGAGAGTGAGCGAAACTAATGAAAACATTGTTGGGGTAAAACCTAAAGGGAAAGACCTAGCACCAAATCCAATTTGCCATCTGATCTAACTTCTGGAGGCAGTCAAAATGATCCTTAGAATTCTTCCCTACCTTATTCCTGTGCTGAGATACAGGCTGCTCCAACCTGCTGTAAAATGCTTGATTTCGAGAGTGAGCGAAACTAATGAAAACATTGTTGGGGTAAAACCTAAAGGGAAAGACCTAGCACCAAATCCAATTTGCCATCTGATCTAACTTCTGGAGGCAGTCAAAATGATCCTTAGAATTCTTCCCTACCTTATTCCTGTGCTGAGATACAGGCTGCTCCAACCTGCTGTAAAATGCTTGATTTCGAGAGTGAGCGAAACTAATGAAAACATTGTTGGGGTAAAACCTAAAGGGAAAGACCTAGCACCAAATCCAATTTGCCATCTGATCTAACTTCTGGAGGCAGTCAAAATGATCCTTAGAATTCTTCCCTACCTTATTCCTGTGCTGAGATACAGGCTGCTCCAACCTGCTGTAAAATGCTTGATTTCGAGAGTGAGCGAAACTAATGAAAACATGTTGGGGTAAAACCTAAAGGGAAAGACCTAGCACCAAATCCAATTTGCCATCTGATCTAACTTCTGGAGGCAGTCAAAATGATCCTTAGAATTCTTCCCTACCTTATTCCTGTGCTGAGATACAGGCTGCTCCAACCTGCTGTAAAATGCTTGATTTCGAGAGTGAGCGAAACTAATGAAAACATTGTTGGGGTAAAACCTAAAGGGAAAGACCTAGCACCAAATCCAATTTGCCATCTGATCTAACTTCTGGAGGCAGTCAAAATGATCCTTAGAATTTCTTCCCTACCTTATTCCTGTGCTGAGATACAGGCTGCTCCAACCTGCTGTAAAATGCTTGATTTCGAGAGTGAGCGAAACTAATGAAAACATTGTTGGGGTAAAACCTAAAGGGAAAGACCTAGCACCAAATCCAATTTGCCATCTGATCTAACTTCTGGAGGCAGTCAAAATGATCCTTAGAATTCTTCCCTACCTTATTCCTGTGCTGAGATACAGGCTGCTCCAACCTGCTGTAAAATGCTTGATTTCGAGAGTGAGCGAAACTAATGAAAACATTGTTGGGGTAAAAACCTAAAGGGAAAGACCTAGCACCAAATCCAATTTGCCATCTGATCTAACTTCTGGAGGCAGTCAAAATGATCCTTAGAATTCTTCCCTACCTTATTCCTGTGCTGAGATACAGGCTGCTCCAACCTGCTGTAAAATGCTTGATTTCGAGAGTGAGCGAAACTAATGAAAAACATTGTTGGGGTAAAACCTAAAGGGAAAGACCTAGCACCAAATCCAATTTGCCATCTGATCTAAACTTCTGGAGGCAGTCAAAATGAGTATTTGAATTCTTCCCTACCTTATTCCTGTGCTGAGATACAGGCTGCTCCAACCTGCTGTAAAATGCTTTGATTTCGAGAGTGAGCGAAAACTAATGAAAACATTGTTGGGGTAAAAACCTAAAGGGAAAGACCTAGCACCAAATCCAATTTGCCATCTGATCTAACTTCTGGAGGCAGTCAAAATGATCCTTAGAATTCTTCCCTACCTTATTCCTGTGCTGAGATACAGGCTGCTCCAACCTGCTGTAAAATGCTTGATTTCGAGAGTGAGTGAAAACTAATGAAAACATTGTTGGGGTAAAACCTAAAGGGAAAGACCTAGCACCAAATCCAATTTGCCATCTGATCTAACTTCTGGAGGCAGTCAAAATGATCCTTAGAATTCTTCCCTACCTTATTCCTGTGCTGAGATACAGGCTGCTCCAACCTGCTGTAAAATGCTTGCTTTCGAGAGTGAGCGAAACTAATGAAAACATTGTTGGGGTAAAACCTAAAGGGAAAGACCTAGCACCAAATCCAATTTGCCATCTGATCTAACTTCTGGAGGCAGTCAAAATGATCCTTAGAATTCTTCCCTACCTTATTCCTGTGCTGAGATACAGGCTGCTCCAACCTGCTGTAAAATGCTTGATTTCGAGAGTGAGCGAAACTAATGAAAAACATTGTTGGGGTAAAACCTAAAGGGAAAGACCTAGCACCAATCCAATTTGCCATCTGATCTAACTTCTGGAGGCAGTCAAAATGATCCTTAGAATTCTTCCCTACCTTATTCCTGTGCTGAGATACAGGCTGCTCCAACCTGCTGTAAAATGCTTGATTTCGAGAGTGAGCGAAACTAATGAAAACATTGTTGGGGTAAAACCTAAAGGGAAAGACCTAGCACCAAATCCAATTGGCCATCTGATCTAACTTCTGGAGGCAGTCAAAATGAGTATTTGAATTCTTCCCTACCTTATTCCTGTGCTGAGATACAGGCTGCTCCAACCTGCTGTAAAATGCTTGATTTCGAGAGTGAGCGAAACTAATGAAAACATTGTTGGGGTAAAACCTAAAGGGAAAGACCTAGCACCAAATCCAATTTGCCATCTGATCTAACTTCTGGAGGCAATCAAAATGATCCTTAGAATTCTTCCCTACCTTATTCCTGTGCTGAGATACAGGCTGCTCCAACCTGCTGTAAAATGCTTGATTTCGAGAGTGAGCGAAACTAATGAAAACATTGTTGGGGTAAAACCTAAAGGGAAAGACCTAGCACCAAATCCAATTTGCCATCTGATCTAACTTCTGGAGGCAGTCAAAATGATCCTTAGAATTCTTCCCTACCTTATTCCTGTGCTGAGATACAGGCTGCTCCAACCTGCTGTAAAATGCTTGATTTCGAGAGTGAGCGAAACTAATGAAAACATTGTTGGGGTAAAACCTAAAGGGAAAGACCTAGCACCAAATCCAATTTGCCATCTGATCTAACTTCTGGAGGCAGTCAAAATGATCCTTAGAATTCTTCCCTACCTTATTCCTGTGCTGAGATACAGGCTGCTCCAACCTGCTGTAAAATGCTTGATTTCGAGAGTGAGCGAAACTAATGAAAACATTGTTGGGGTAAAACCTAAAGGGAAAGACCTAGCACCAAATCCAATTTGCCATCTGATCTAACTTCTGGAGGCAGTCAAAATGATCCTTAGAATTCTTCCCTACCTTATTCCTGTGCTGAGATACAGGCTGCTCCAACCTGCTGTAAAATGCTTGATTTCGAGAGTGAGCGAAACTAATGAAAACATTGTTGGGGTAAAACCTAAAGGGAAAGACCTAGCACCAAATCCAATTTGCCATCTGATCTAACTTCTGGAGGCAGTCAAAATGATCCTTAGAATTCTTCCCTACCTTATTCCTGTGCTGAGATACAGGCTGCTCCAACCTGCTGTAAAATGCTTGATTTCGAGAGTGAGCGAAACTAATGAAAACATTGTTGGGGTAAAACCTAAAGGGAAAGACCTAGCACCAAATCCAATTTGCCATCTGATCTAACTTCTGGAGGCAGTCAAAATGATCCTTAGAATTCTTCCCTACCTTATTCCTGTGCTGAGATACAGGCTGCTCCAACCTGCTGTAAAATGCTTGATTTCGAGAGTGAGCGAAACTAATGAAAACATTGTTGGGGGTAAAACCTAAAGGGAAAGACCTAGCACCAAATCCAATTTGCCATCTGATCTAACTTCTGGAGGCAGTCAAAATGATCCTTAGAATTCTTCCCTACCTTATTCCTGTGCTGAGATACAGGCTGCTCCAACCTGCTGTAAAATGCTTGATTTCGAGAGTGAGCGAAACTAATGAAAACATTGTTGGGGTAAAACCTAAAGGGAAAGACCTAGCACCAAATCCAATTTGCCATCTGATCTAACTTCTGGAGGCAGTCAAAATGATCCTTAGAATTCTTCCCTACCTTATTCCTGTGCTGAGATACAGGCTGCTCCAACCTGCTGTAAAATGCTTGATTTCGAGAGTGAGCGAAACTAATGAAAACATTGTTGGGGTAAAACCTAAAGGGAAAGACCTAGCACCAAATCCAATTTGCCATCTGATCTAACTTCTGGAGGCAGTCAAAATGAGTATTTGAATTCTTCCCTACCTTATTCCTGTGCTGAGATACAGGCTGCTCCAACCTGCTGTAAAATGCTTGATTTCGAGAGGTGAGCGAAACTAATGAAAACATTGTTGGGGTAAAACCTAAAGGGAAAGACCTAGCACCAAATCCAATTTGCCATCTGATCTAACTTCTGGAGGCAGTCAAAATGATCCTTAGAATTCTTCCCTACCTTATTCCTGTGCTGAGATACAGGCTGCTCCAACCTGCTGTAAAATGCTTGATTTCGAGAGTGAGCGAAACTAATGAAAACATTGTTGGGGTAAAACCTAAAGGGAAAGACCTAGCACCAAATCCAATTGGCCATCTGATCTAACTTCTGGAGGCAGTCAAAATGATCCTTAGAATTCTTCCCTACCTTATTCCTGTGCTGAGATACAGGCTGCTCCAACCTGCTGTAAAATGCTTGATTTCGAGAGTGAGCGAAACTAATGAAAACATTGTTGGGGTAAAACCTAAAGGGAAAGACCTAGCACCAAATCCAATTTGCCATCTGATCTAACTTCTGAGGCAGTCAAAATGATCCTTAGAATTCTTCCCTACCCTTATTCCTGTGCTGAGATACAGGCTGCTCCAACCTGCTGTAAAATGCTTGATTTCGAGAGTGAGCGAAACTAATGAAAACATTGTTGGGGTAAAACCTAAAGGGAAAGACCTAGCACCAAATCCAATTGGCCATCTGATCTAACTTCTGGAGGCAGTCAAAATGATCCTTAGAATTCTTCCCTACCTTATTCCTGTGCTGAGATACAGGCTGCTCCAACCTGCTGTAAAATGCTTGATTTCGAGAGTGAGCGAAACTAATGAAAACATTGTTGGGGTAAAACCTAAAGGGAAAGACCTAGCACCAAATCCAATTTGCCATCTGATCTAACTTCTGGAGGCAGTCAAAATGATCCTTAGAATTCTTCCCTACCTTATTCCTGTGCTGAGATACAGGCTGCTCCAACCTGCTGTAAAATGCTTGATTTCGAGAGTGAGCGAAAACTAATGAAAACATTGTTGGGGTAAAACCTAAAGGGAAAGACCTAGCACCAAATCCAATTGGCCATCTGATCTAACTTCTGGAGGCAGTCAAAATGAGTATTTGAATTCTTCCCTACCTTATTCCTGTGCTGAGATACAGGCTGCTCCAACCTGCTGTAAAATGCTTGATTTCGAGAGTGAGCGAAACTAATGAAAACATTGTTGGGGTAAAACCTAAAGGGAAAGACCTAGCACCAAATCCAATTTGCCATCTGATCTAACTTCTGGAGGCAGTCAAAATGATCCTTAGAATTCTTCCCTACCTTATTCCTGTGCTGAGATACAGGCTGCTCCAACCTGCTGTAAAATGCTTGATTTCGAGAGTGAGCGAAACTAATGAAAACATTGTTGGGGTAAAACCTAAAGGGAAAGACCTAGCACCAAATCCAATTTGCCATCTGATCTAACTTCTGGAGGCAGTCAAAATGATCCTTAGAATTCTTCCCTACCTTATTCCTGTGCTGAGATACAGGCTGCTCCAACCTGCTGTAAAATGCTTGATTTCGAGAGTGAGCGAAACTAATGAAAACATTGTTGGGGTAAAACCTAAAGGGAAAGACCTAGCACCAAATCCAATTTGCCATCTGATCTAACTTCTGGAGGCAGTCAAAATGATCCTTAGAATTCTTCCCTACCTTATTCCTGTGCTGAGATACAGGCTGCCTCCAACCTGCTGTAAAATGCTTGATTTCGAGAGTGAGCGAAACTAATGAAAACATTGTTGGGGTAAAACCTAAAGGGAAAGACCTAGCACCAAATCCAATTTGCCATCTGATCTAACTTCTGGAGGCAGTCAAAATGATCCTTAGAATTCTTCCCTACCTTATTCCTGTGCTGAGATACAGGCTGCTCCAACCTGCTGTAAAATGCTTGATTTCGAGAGTGAGCGAAACTAATGAAAACATTGTTGGGGTAAAACCTAAAGGGAAAGACCTAGCACCAAATCCAATTTGCCATCTGATCTAACTTCTGGAGGCAGTCAAAATGATCCTTAGAATTCTTCCCTACCTTATTCCTGTGCTGAGATACAGGCTGCTCCAACCTGCTGTAAAATGCTTGATTTCGAGAGTGAGCGAAACTAATGAAAACATTGTTGGGGTAAAACCTAAAGGGAACGGCCTAGCACCAAATCCAATTTGCCATCTGATCTAACTTCTGGAGGCAGTCAAAATGATCCTTAGAATTCTTCCCTACCTTATTCCTGTGCTGAGATACAGGCTGCTCCAACCTGCTGTAAAATGCTTGATTTCGAGAGTGAGCGAAACTAATGAAAACATTGTTGGGGGTAAAAACCTAAAGGGAAAGACCTAGCACCAAATCCAATTTGCCATCTGATCTAACTTCTGGAGGCAGTCAAAATGATCCTTAGAATTCTTCCCTACCTTATTCCTGTGCTGAGATACAGGCTGCTCCAACCTGCTGTAAAATGCTTGATTTCGAGAGTGAGCGAAACTAATGAAAACATTGTTGGGGTAAAACCTAAGGGAAAGACCTAGCACCAAATCCAATTTGCCATCTGATCTAACTTCTGGAGGCAGTCAAAATGATCCTTAGAATTCTTCCCTACCTTATTCCTGTGCTGAGATACAGGCTGCTCCAACCTGCTGTAAAATGCTTGATTTCGAGAGTGAGCGAAACTAATGAAAACATTGTTGGGGTAAAACCTAAAGGGAAAGACCTAGCACCAAATCCAATTGGCCATCTGATCTAACTTCTGGAGGCAGTCAAAATGATCCTTAGAATTCTTCCCTACCTTATTCCTGTGCTGAGATACAGGCTGCTCCAACCTGCTGTAAAATGCTTGATTTCGAGAGTGAGCGAAACTAATGAAAACATTGTTGGGGTAAAACCTAAAGGGAAAGACCTAGCACCAAATCCAATTTGCCATCTGATCTAACTTCTGGAGGCAGTCAAAATGATCCTTAGAATTCTTCCCTACCTTATTCCTGTGCTGAGATACAGGCTGCTCCAACCTGCTGTAAAATGCTTGATTTCGAGAGTGAGTGAAACTAATGAAAACATTGTTGGGGTAAAACCTAAAGGGAAAGACCTAGCACCAAATCCAATTTGCCATCTGATCTAACTTCTGGAGGCAGTCAAAATGATCCTTAGAATTCTTCCCTACCTTATTCCTGTGCTGAGATACAGGCTGCTCCAACCTGCTGTAAAATGCTTGATTTCGAGAGTGAGCGAAACTAATGAAAACATTGTTGGGGTAAAACCTAAAGGGAAAGACCTAGCACCAAATCCAATTTGCCATCTGATCTAACTTCTGGAGGCAGTCAAAATGATCCTTAGAATTCTTCCCTACCTTATTCCTGTGCTGAGATACAGGCTGCTCCAACCTGCTGTAAAATGCTTGATTTCGAGAGTGAGCGAAACTAATGAAAACATTGTTGGGGTAAAACCTAAAGGGAAAGACCTAGCACCAAATCCAATTTGCCATCTGATCTAACTTCTGGAGGCAGTCAAAATGATCCTTAGAATTCTTCCCTACCTTATTCCTGTGCTGAGATACAGGCTGCTCCAACCTGCTGTAAAATGCTTGATTTCGAGAGTGAGTGAAACTAATGAAAACATTGTTGGGGTAAAACCTAAAGGGAAAGACCTAGCACCAAATCCAATTTGCCATCTGATCTAACTTCTGGAGGCAGTCAAAATGATCCTTAGAATTCTTCCCTACCTTATTCCTGTGCTGAGATACAGGCTGCTCCAACCTGCTGTAAAATGCTTGATTTCGAGAGTGAGCGAAACTAATGAAAACATTGTTGGGGTAAAACCTAAAGGGAAAGACCTAGCACCAAATCCAATTTGCCATCTGATCTAACTTCTGGAGGCAGTCAAAATGATCCTTAGAATTCTTCCCTACCTTATTCCTGTGCTGAGATACAGGCTGCTCCAACCTGCTGTAAAATGCTTGATTTCGAGAGTGAGCGAAACTAATGAAAACATTGTTGGGGTAAAACCTAAAGGGAAAGACCTAGCACCAAATCCAATTTGCCATCTGATCTAACTTCTGGAGGCAGTCAAAATGATCCTTAGAATTCTTCCCTACCTTATTCCTGTGCTGAGATACAGGCTGCTCCAACCTGCTGTAAAATGCTTGATTTCGAGAGTGAGCGAAACTAATGAAAACATTGTTGGGGTAAAACCTAAAGGGAAAGACCTAGCACCAAATCCAATTTGCCATCTGATCTAACTTCTGGAGGCAGTCAAAATGAGTATTTGAATTCTTCCCTACCTTATTCCTGTGCTGAGATACAGGCTGCTCCAACCTGCTGTAAAATGCTTGATTTCGAGAGTGAGCGAAACTAATGAAACATTGTTGGGGTAAAACCTAAAGGGAAAGACCTAGCACCAAATCCAATTTGCCATCTGATCTAACTTCTGGAGGCAGTCAAAATGATCCTTAGAATTCTTCCCTACCTTATTCCTGTGCTGAGATACAGGCTGCTCCAACCTGCTGTAAAATGCTTGATTTCGAGAGTGAGCGAAACTAATGAAAACATTGTTGGGGTAAAACCTAAAGGGAAAGACCTAGCACCAAATCCAATTTGCCATCTGATCTAACTTCTTGGAGGCAGTCAAAATGATCCTTAGAATTCTTCCCTACCTTATTCCTGTGCTGAGATACAGGCTGCTCCAACCTGCTGTAAAATGCTTGATTTCGAGAGTGAGCGAAACTAATGAAAACATTGTTGGGGTAAAACCTAAAGGGAAAGACCTAGCACCAAATCCAATTTGCCATCTGATCTAACTTCTGGAGGGCAGTCAAAATGATCCTTAGAATTCTTCCCTACCTTATTCCTGTGCTGAGATACAGGCTGCTCCAACCTGCTGTAAAATGCTTGATTCGAGAGTGAGCGAAACTAATGAAAACATTGTTGGGGTAAAACCTAAAGGGAAAGACCTAGCACCAAATCCAATTTGCCATCTGATCTAACTTCTGGAGGCAGTCAAAATGATCCTTAGAATTCTTCCCTACCTTATTCCTGTGCTGAGATACAGGCTGCTCCAACCTGCTGTAAAATGCTTGATTTCAAGATGTGAGCGAAACTAATGAAAACATTGTTGGGGTAAAACCTAAAGGGAAAGACCTAGCACCAAATCCAATTTGCCATCTGATCTAACTTCTGGAGGCAGTCAAAATGATCCTTAGAATTCTTCCCTACCTTATTCCTGTGCTGAGATACAGGCTGCTCCAACCTGCTGTAAAATGCTTGATTTCGAGAGTGAGCGAAACTAATGAAAAACATTGTTGGGGTAAAACCTAAAGGGAAAGACCTAGCACCAAATCCAATTTGCCATCTGATCTAACTTCTGGAGGCAGTCAAAATGATCCTTAGAATTCTTCCCTACCTTATTTCCTGTGCTGAGATACAGGCTGCTCCAACCTGCTGTAAAATGCTTGATTTCGAGAGTGAGCGAAACTAATGAAAACATTGTTGGGGTAAAACCTAAAGGGAAAGACCTAGCACCAAATCCAATTTGCCATCTGATCTAACTTCTGGAGGCAGTCAAAATGATCCTTAGAATTCTTCCCTACCTTATTCCTGTGCTGAGATACAGGCTGCTCCAACCTGCTGTAAAATGCTTGATTTCGAGAGCGAGCGAAACTAATGAAAACATTGTTGGGGTAAAACCTAAAGGGAAAGGCCTAGCACCAAATCCAATTTGCCATCTGATCTAACTTCTGGAGGCAGTCAAAATGATCCTTAGAATTCTTCCCTACCTTATTCCTGTGCTGAGATACAGGCTGCTCCAACCTGCTGTAAAATGCTTGATTTCGAGAGTGAGCGAAACTAATGAAAACATTGTTGGGGTAAAACCTAAAGGGAAAGACCTAGCACCAAATCCAATTTGCCATCTGATCTAACTTCTGGAGGCAGTCAAAATGATCCTTAGAATTCTTCCCTACCTTATTCCTGTGCTGAGATACAGGCTGCTCCAACCTGCTGTAAAATGCTTGATTTCGAGAGTGAGCGAAACTAATGAAAACATTGTTGGGGTAAAACCTAAAGGGAAAGACCTAGCACCAAATCCAATTTGCCATCTGATCTAACTTCTGGAGGCAGTCAAAATGATCCTTAGAATTCTTCCCTACCTTATTCCTGTGCTGAGATACAGGCTGCTCCAACCTGCTGTAAAATGCTTGATTTCGAGAGTGAGCGAAACTAATGAAAACATTGTTGGGGTAAAACCTAAAGGGAAAGACCTAGCACCAAATCCAATTTGCCATCTGATCTAACTTCTGGAGGCAGTCAAAATGAGTATTTGAATTCTTCCCTACCTTATTCCTGTGCTGAGATACAGGCTGCTCCAACCTGCTGTAAAATGCTTGATTTCGAGAGTGAGCGAAACTAATGAAAACATTGTTGGGGTAAAACCTAAAGGGGAAAGACCTAGCACCAAATCCAATTTGCCATCTGATCTAACTTCTGGAGGCAGTCAAAATGATCCTTAGAATTCTTCCCTACCTTATTCCCGTGCTGAGATACAGGCTGCTCCAACCTGCTGTAAAATGCTTGATTTCGAGAGTGAGCGAAACTAATGAAAACATTGTTGGGGTAAAACCTAAAGGGAAAGACCTAGCACCAAATCCAATTTGCCATCTGATCTAACTTCTGGAGGCAGTCAAAATGATCCTTAGAATTCTTCCCTACCTTATTCCTGTGCTGAGATACAGGCTGCTCCAACCTGCTGTAAAATGCTTGATTTCGAGAGTGAGCGAAACTAATGAAAACATTGTTGGGGTAAAACCTAAAGGGAAAGACCTAGCACCAAATCCAATTTGCCATCTGATCTAACTTCTGGAGGCAGTCAAAATGATCCTTAGAATTCTTCCCTACCTTATTCCTGTGCTGAGATACAGGCTGCTCCAACCTGCTGTAAAATGCTTGATTTCAAGAGTGAGCGAAACTAATGAAAACATTGTTGGGGTAAAACCTAAAGGGAAAGACCTAGCACCAAATCCAATTTGCCATCCGATCTAACTTCTGGAGGCAGTCAAAATGATCCTTAGAATTCTTCCCTACCTTATTCCTGTGCTGAGATACAGGCTGCTCCAACCTGCTGTAAAATTGCTTGATTTCGAGAGTGAGCGAAACTAATGAAAACATTGTTGGGGTAAAACCTAAAGGGAAAGACCTAGCACCAAATCCAATTTGCCATCTGATCTAACTTCTGGAGGCAGTCAAAATGATCCTTAGAATTCTTCCCTACCTTATTCCTGTGCTGAGATACAGGCTGCTCCAACCTGCTGTAAAATGCTTGATTTCGAGAGTGAGCGAAACTAATGAAAACATTGTTGGGGTAAAACCTAAAGGGAAAGACCTAGCACCAAATCCAATTTGCCATCTGATCTAACTTCTGGAGGCAGTCAAAATGAGTATTTGAATTCTTCCCTACCTTATTCCTGTGCTGAGATACAGGCTGCTCCAACCTGCTGTAAAATGCTTGATTTCGAGAGTGAGCAAAACTAATGAAAACATTGTTGGGTAAAACCTAAAGGGAAAGACCTAGCACCAAATCCAATTTGCCATCTGATCTAACTTCTGGAGGCAGTCAAAATGAGTATTTGAATTCTTCCCTACCTTATTCCTGTGCTGAGATACAGGCTGCTCCAACCTGCTGTAAAATGCTTGATTTCGAGAGTGAGCGAAACTAATGAAAACATTGTTGGGGTAAAACCTAAAGGGAAAGACCTAGCACCAAATCCAATTTGCCATCTGATCTAACTTCTGGAGGCAGTCAAAATGATCCTTAGAATTCTTCCCTACCTTATTCCTGTGCTGAGATACAGGCTGCTCCAACCTGCTGTAAATGCTTGATTTCGAGAGTGAGCGAAACTAATGAAAACATTGTTGGGGTAAAACCTAAAGGGAAAGACCTAGCACCAAATCCAATTTGCCATCTGATCTAACTTCTGGAGGCAGTCAAAATGATCCTTAGAATTCTTCCCTACCTTATTCCTGTGCTGAGATACAGGCTGCTCCAACCTGCTGTAAAATGCTTGATTTCGAGAGTGAGCGAAACTAATGAAAACATTGTTGGGGTAAAACCTAAAGGGAAAGACCTAGCACCAAATCCAATTGCCATCTGATCTAACTTCTGGAGGCAGTCAAAATGATCCTTAGAATTCTTCCCTACCTTATTCCTGTGCTGAGATACAGGCTGCTCCAACCTGCTGTAAATGCTTGATTTCGAGAGCGAGCGAAACTAATGAAAACATTGTTGGGGTAAAACCTAAAGGGAAAGGCCTAGCACCAAATCCAATTTGCCATCTGATCTAACTTCTGGAGGCAGTCAAAATGATCCTTAGAATTCTTCCCTACCTTATTCCTGTGCTGAGATACAGGCTGCTCCAACCTGCTGTAAAATGCTTGATTTCGAGAGTGAGCGAAACTAATGAAAACATTGTTGGGGGTAAAACCTAAAGGGAAAGACCTAGCACCAAATCCAATTTGCATCTGATCTAACTTCTGGAGGCAGTCAAAATGATCCTTAGAATTCTTCCCTACCTTATTCCTGTGCTGAGATACAGGCTGCTCCAACCTGCTGTAAAATGCTTGATTTCGAGAGTGAGCGAAACTAATGAAAACATTGTTGGGGTAAAACCTAAAGGGAAAGACCTAGCACCAAATCCAATTTGCCATCTGATCTAACTTCTGGAGGCAGTCAAAATGATCCTTAGAATTCTTCCCTACCTTATTCCTGTGCTGAGATACAGGCTGCTCCAACCTGCTGTAAAATGCTTGATTTCGAGAGTGAGCGAAACTAATGAAAACATTGTTGGGGTAAAACCTAAAGGGAAAGACCTAGCACCAAATCCAATTTGCCATCTGATCTAACTTCTGGAGGCAGTCAAAATGAGTATTTGAATTCTTCCCTACCTTATTCCTGTGCTGAGATACAGGCTGCTCCAACCTGCTGTAAAATGCTTGATTTCGAGAGTGAGCGAAACTAATGAAAACATTGTTGGGGTAAAACCTAAAGGGAAAGACCTAGCACCAAATCCAATTTGCCATCTGATCTAACTTCTGGAGGCAGTCAAAATGATCCTTAGAATTCTTCCCTACCTTATTCCTGTGCTGAGATACAGGCTGCTCCAACCTGCTGTAAAATGCTTGATTTCGAGAGTGAGCGAAACTAATGAAAACATTGTTGGGGTAAAACCTAAAGGGAAAGACCTAGCACCAAATCCAATTGGCCATCTGATCTAACTTCTGGAGGCAGTGAAAATGAGTATTTGAATTCTTCCCTACCTTATTCCTGTGCTGAGATACAGGCTGCTCCAACCTGCTGTAAAATGCTTGATTTCGAGAGTGAGCGAAACTAATGAAAACA
Source organism: Melanerpes formicivorus (assembly GCF_026170545.1). Lineage (NCBI taxonomy): Eukaryota > Metazoa > Chordata > Aves > Piciformes > Picidae > Melanerpes > Melanerpes formicivorus. Next base: position 4,064 of record NW_027144405.1, on the reverse strand, counting down.
TTGTTGGGGTAAAACCTAAAGGGAAAGACCTAGCACCAAATCCAATTTGCCATCTGATCTAACTTCTGGAGGCAGTCAAAATGATCCTTAGAATTCTTCCCTACCTTATTCCTGTGCTGAGATACAGGCTGCTCCAACCTGCTGTAAAATGCTTGATTTCGAGAGTGAGCGAAACTAATGAAAACATTGTTGGGGTAAAACCTAAAGGGAAAGACCTAGCACCAAATCCAATTGGCCATCTGATCTAACTTCTGGAGGCAGTCAAAATGATCCTTAGAATTCTTCCCTACCTTATTCCTGTGCTGAGATACAGGCTGCTCCAACCTGCTGTAAAATGCTTGATTTCGAGAGTGAGCGAAACTAATGAAAACATTGTTGGGGTAAAACCTAAAGGGAAAGACCTAGCACCAAATCCAATTTGCCATCTGATCTAACTTCTGGAGGCAGTCAAAATGATCCTTAGAATTCTTCCCTACCTTATTCCTGTGCTGAGATACAGGCTGCTCCAACCTGCTGTAAAATGCTTGATTTCGAGAGTGAGCGAAACTAATGAAAACATTGTTGGGGTAAAACCTAAAGGGAGAAGACCTAGCACCAAATCCAATTTGCCATCTGATCTAACTTCTGGAGGCAGTCAAAATGATCCTTAGAATTCTTCCCTACCTTATTCCTGTGCTGAGATACAGGCTGCTCCAACCTGCTGTAAAATGCTTGATTTCGAGAGTGAGCAAAACTAATGAAAACATTGTTGGGGTAAAACCTAAAGGGAAAGACCTAGCACCAAATCCAATTTGCCATCTGATCTAACTTCTGGAGGGCAGTCAAAATGATCCTTAGAATTCTTCCCTACCTTATTCCTGTGCTGAGATACAGGCTGCTCCAACCTGCTGTAAAATGCTTGATTTCGAGAGTGAGCGAAACTAATGAAAACATTGTTGGGGTAAAACCTAAAGGGAAAGACCTAGCACCAAATCCAATTGGCCATCTGATCTAACTTCTGGAGGCAGTCAAAATGAGTCCTTAGAATTCTTCCCTACCTTATTCCTGTGCTGAGATACAGGCTGCTCCAACCTGCTGTAAAATGCTTGATTTCGAGAGTGAGCGAAACTAATGAAAACATTGTTGGGGTAAAACCTAAAGGGAAAGACCTAGCACCAAATCCAATTTGCCATCTGATCTAACTTCTGGAGGCAGTCAAAATGAGTATTTGAATTCTTCCCTACCTTATTCCTGTGCTGAGATACAGGCTGCTCCAACCTGCCTGTAAAATGCTGATTTCGAGAGTGAGCGAAACTAATGAAAACATTGTTGGGGTAAAAACCTAAAGGGAAAGACCTAGCACCAAATCCAATTTGCCATCTGATCTAACTTCTGGAGGCAGTCAAAATGATCCTTAGAATTCTTCCCTACCTTATTCCTGTGCTGAGATACAGGCTGCTCCAACCTGCTGTAAAATGCTTGATTTCGAGAGTGAGCGAAACTAATGAAAACATTGTTGGGGTAAAACCTAAAGGGAAAGACCTAGCACCAAATCCAATTTGCCATCTGATCTAACTTCTGGAGGCAGTCAAAATGATCCTTAGAATTCTTCCCTACCTTATTCCTGTGCTGAGATACAGGCTGCTCCAACCTGCTGTAAAATGCTTGATTTCGAGAGTGAGCGAAACTAATGAAAACATTGTTGGGGTAAAACCTAAAGGGAAAGACCTAGCACCAAATCCAATTTGCCATCTGATCTAACTTCTGGAGGCAGTCAAAATGATCCTTAGAATTCTTCCCTACCTTATTCCTGTGCTGAGATACAGGCTGCTCCAACCTGCTGTAAAATGCTTGATTTCGAGAGTGAGCGAAACTAATGAAAACATTGTTGGGGTAAAACCTAAAGGGAAAGACCTAGCACCAAATCCAATTTGCCATCTGATCTAACTTCTGGAGGCAGTCAAAATGATCCTTAGAATTCTTCCCTACCTTATTCCTGTGCTGAGATACAGGCTGCTCCAACCTGCTGTAAAATGCTTGATTTCGAGAGTGAGCGAAACTAATGAAAACATTGTTGGGGTAAAACCTAAAGGGAAAGACCTAGCACCAAATCCAATTTGCCATCTGATCTAACTTCTGGAGGCAGTCAAAATGATCCTTAGAATTCTTCCCTACCTTATTCCTGTGCTGAGATACAGGCTGCTCCAACCTGCTGTAAAATGCTTGATTTCGAGAGTGAGCGAAACTAATGAAAACATTGTTGGGGTAAAACCTAAAGGGAAAGACCTAGCACCAAATCCAATTTGCCATCTGATCTAACTTCTGGAGGCAGTCAAAATGATCCTTAGAATTCTTCCCTACCTTATTCCTGTGCTGAGATACAGGCTGCTCCAACCTGCTGTAAAATGCTTGATTTCGAGAGTGAGGCGAAACTAATGAAAACATTGTTGGGGGTAAAACCTAAAGGGAAAGACCTAGCACCAAATCCAATTTGCCATCTGATCTAACTTCTGGAGGCAGTCAAAATGATCCTTAGAATTCTTCCCTACCTTATTCCTGTGCTGAGATACAGGCTGCTCCAACCTGCTGTAAAATGCTTGATTTCGAGAGTGAGCGAAACTAATGAAAACATTGTTGGGGTAAAACCTAAAGGGAAAGACCTAGCACCAAATCCAATTTGCCATCTGATCTAACTTCTGGAGGCAGTCAAAATGATCCTTAGAATTCTTCCCTACCTTATTCCTGTGCTGAGATACAGGCTGCTCCAACCTGCTGTAAAATGCTTGATTTCGAGAGTGAGCGGAAACTAATGAAAACATTGTTGGGGGTAAAACCTAAAGGGAAAGACCTAGCACCAAATCCAATTTGCCATCTGATCTAACTTCTGGAGGCAGTCAAAATGATCCTTAGAATTCTTCCCTACCTTATTCCTGTGCTGAGATACAGGCTGCTCCAACCTGCTGTAAAATGCTTGATTTCGAGAGTGAGCGAAACTAATGAAAACATTGTTGGGGTAAAACCTAAAGGGAAAGACCTAGCACCAAATCCAATTTGCCATCTGATCTAACTTCTGGAGGCAGTCAAAATGAGTCCTTAGAATTCTTCCCTACCTTATTCCTGTGCTGAGATACAGGCTGCTCCAACCTGCTGTAAAATGCTTGATTTCGAGAGTGAGCGAAACTAATGAAAACATTGTTGGGGTAAAACCTAAGGGAAAGACCTAGCACCAAATCCAATTGGCCATCTGATCTAACTTCTGGAGGCAGTCAAAATGAGTATTTTGAATTCTTCCCTACCTTATTCCTGTGCTGAGATACAGGCTGCTCCAACTGCTGTAAAATGCTTGATTTCGAGAGTGAGCGAAACTAATGAAAACATTGTTGGGGTAAAACCTAAAGGGAAAGACCTAGCACCAAATCCAATTTGCCATCTGATCTAACTTCTGGAGGCAGTCAAAATGATCCTTAGAATTCTTCCCTACCTTATTCCTGTGCTGAGATTACAGGCTGCTCCAACCTGCTGTAAAATGCTTGATTTCGAGAGTGAGCGAAACTAATGAAAACATTGTTGGGGTAAAACCTAAAGGGAAAGACCTAGCACCAAATCCAATTTGCCATCTGATCTAACTTCTGGAGGCAGTCAAAATGATCCTTAGAATTCTTCCCTACCTTATTCCTGTGCTGAGATACAGGCTGCTCCAACCTGCTGTAAAATGCTTGATTTCGAGAGTGAGCGAAACTAATGAAAACATTGTTGGGGTAAAACCTAAAGGGAAAGACCTAGCACCAAATCCAATTGGCCATCTGATCTAACTTCTGGAGGCAGTCAAAATGAGTATTTGAATTCTTCCCTACCTTATTCCTGTGCTGAGATACAGGCTGCTCCAACCTGCTGTAAAATGCTTGATTTCGAGAGTGAGCGAAACTAATGAAAACATTGTTGGGGGTAAAACCTAAAGGGAAAGACCTAGCACCAAATCCAATTTGCCATCTGATCTAACTTCTGGAGGCAGTCAAAATGATCCTTAGAATTCTTCCCTACCTTATTCCTGTGCTGAGATACAGGCTGCTCCAACCTGCTGTAAA